>NC_135674.1:13138100-13310746 GCF_964188315.1 Podarcis muralis
CTCCTTCTTCTTCTTCTTCTTCTTCCAGGGCCTACCAGCTACACGGTGGGCACCATGTCGGAGCGCTTTGATTGCCACTATTGCCGGGACAACCTGCACGGGAAGAAGTATGTGCAGAAGGAAGGGCGCCACTGCTGCATCAAATGCTTCGAGAAGTTCTGCGCAAACACCTGCACCGAGTGCAAGAAACCCATCGGGGCCGATTCCAAGGTGGTTATTTTAATAGTTTGCTTGTTTGCTTAATGCAAGCATAGGCAAACTTGGCCCTCCAGAAGTTTTGGGACTACAATTCCCATCATCCCACCACTGGTCCTGTTAGCTAGGGATCATGGGAGTTGTAGTCCCAAAGCATCTGGAGGGCCAAGGTTGCCTATGCCTGGCTTATTGGATATTTCTATCCCACACTTCCCCACCCCCCCCCCACCCCTAAAGAAGTGTGGGGCTGTTTAGGGAGGCGGGAGAGGACCCGCTGTTTAATACAGGCATAGGCAAACTCGGCCCTTCAGATGTTTTGGGAGTACAACGCCCATCATCCCAAGCTAACAGGACCAGCAGTCAGAGATGATGGGCATTCTAGTCCCCAAGCAGCACACATGAAAAACTGTAAACAAATCCTTATTTCCTGATGAATAGCCTTTGGATTCTGGACACATGGTCAGCAGACCCTGTGCACCTTCCACCGGACATTCAATGGAATGGCTTTCACCTCACCATCAACCTAACAAAGAACCAATCTATGCAATAAATACATTTTCTGGACACTACTATAAAAAGACAGGATGGGCACATAGACACATATTTTTTTATATATTTCTTCCTAACTTGCGCTAGCAAGTCCCTTTGCTGAGCAGAGTGCATTCCCCTTTTGAATGCACAGCAGCTGGCTTGAGGCAAGCTTCTCACACAGGCAGGGATGATCTACCGGCAGATCTGTGGCCGATCCTGGTAGATCGCCATATCCTTATTGTGTACAAAAAGTTACTGGGGTAGGGGAGAGCTACAAAAAACTCTATGCAATCCTCCCCCCAACACACTCTTGCCTTTAAATGGGAAACAATGAAAATCATCGGGTGGAGGGGAAATGTGTAGAGAAATTGGAACGGAAGCTCAATAAGCTAAGGCTGTCAGAGAGAGAGAGAGAGAGATGATAGATAGATAGATAGATAGATAGATAGATAGATAGATAGATACATCAGGACCAGGGAGTCCCCCCCCCACCTACCCCCCCACAACCGGACTTCTGTCTTGTCAGGATTCAACCTCAGTTCTGCTGCCTTCTCCTCCTCCCTCCCTCCAGGAACTGCATTTCAAGAGCCGCTACTGGCACGAGAACTGCTTCCACTGCTTTAAGTGCTCTGTGTCTCTGGTCAATGAGCCCTTCATGCTGAAGGAGCACAACAAAGTGTGGTGCAACAAGTGCACTATGGATCAGGCCCCCCACTGCAAGGGCTGCCAGAAGCCCATTGTGGCAGGTAGGACTCCTCTCGGCTGCCTTGCGCCCCTTTACTTCTTGCCCCCCTCGATCATGGAGCATTGCCCTGGGACGGCCAGCAGGCTTACGGAACATTTCTCTTACCAATATACTTACATAACATGAATTCATTTTTAACTTTGTGCACAAAACCAGGGCTGTCTTGAGTATGAGCACTGCTGGGATGCAAAGACCCACCCAGCAACCCCATAATAATAATAATAATAATAATAATAATAATAATAATAATAATAATAATAATAATAATAATAATTTATTATTTCTACCCCGCCCATCTGGCTGATTTCCCCCAGCCACCCTGGGTGGCTCCCAATCAAGTGTAAAAAAACAATACAGCATTAAATATTAAAAACTTCCCTAAACAGGGCTGCCTTCAGATGTCTTTTAAAAATAGGATAGCTGCTACTTTCCTTGACATCTGATGGGAGGGTGTTCCACAGGGTGGGCGCCAATACCGAGAAGCCCTCTGCCTGGTTCCCTGTAACCTCATTTCTCGCAATGAGGGAACCACCAGAAGTCCTTCATGGTGGAGACACTCCTTCAGGTATACAGGACTGAGGCCGTTTAGGGCTTTAAAGGTCAGCTCCAACACTTTGATTTGTGCTCAGAAACGTCCTGGGAGCCAATGCAGATCTCTCAGGACCGGTGTTATGTGGTCCTGGCAGCCGCTCCCAGTCCCCAGTGTAGATGCCGCATTCTGGATTAGTTGTAGTTTCCGGGTCACCTTCAAAGGTAGCCCCACGTAGAGTGCATTGCAGTAGTCCAAGCGGGAGATAAACAGAGCATGCAGCACTCTGGCGAGACAGTCTGTGGGCAGGTAGGGTCTCAGCCTGCGTACCAGATTGAACTGGTAGACAGCTACCCCGGACATAGAATTGACCTGCGCCTCCATGGACAGCTGTGAGTCCAAAATGACTCCCAGGCTGCGCACCTGGTCCTTCAGGGGCACAGTTACCCCATTCAGGACCAGGGAATCCTCCACACCAGCCCACCCCCTGTCCCCCAACAACAGTACTCCTGTCTTGTCAGGATTCAACCTCAATCCATTAGCCGCCTTCCATCCTCCAACTGCCTCCAGGCACTCACACAGGACCTTCACTGCTTTCACTGGTTCCAATTTAAAAGAGAGGTAGAGCTGGGTATCATCCGCATATTGATGGACACCCAGCCCCAGCCCCCTGATGATCTCTCCCAGCGGCTGCATGTAGATGTTAAAAAGCAGAGGACAGAACCCTGAGGCACCCCACAAGTGAGGGCCCTGGGGTCTGAACACTCATCCCCCATCACAACTTTCTGGACAAAAGTTAGTTTAGCCCTTCGCACATGCGCCACTGGGGTGCAAAAACCCGCCCAGCGCCCCCAAAATTTAGTTAATTTTGCACGCACGGCACCACGGAGAATGACAAGTGCCACCGTAGAGTCGGACAAGCGCCACCATTGCGAATGACAAGCACCACAGCTTTGGTAAATGAGCACACAAAATCGAAAGTCCTCGAGTGAAACAGTAGATCTACATTTTGGGAATACCTAGGTATAGATGTCTTTTGTTTTTCTAGCTCTGGCATAGGCAAACTCGGCTCTCCAGATGTTTGGGGACTACAACTCCCATCACCCCTGACCACTGGTCCTGTTAGCTAGGGATGATGGGAGTTGTAGTCCCCAAACAGCTGGAGGACCGAGTTTGCCGACACTTGTTCTAGCTTTATTAAAAATTATCGTATTTCCCCGTTTATAGGACTAGGTTCCCCCCCTAAAAAATAATGTCAAAAATGAGACGGCGTCTTATACACAGATCCATCTCACCCCCCTCGTTTTCTTCAATCTGAGTCCCCCCAAATAGAGGGCATCTTATGCATGGGGCCGTCTTATAGACGGGGAAATACAGTATTTATTATTTCATAACAGGTAGATAGTTAAGAGCTGAGGCAGCTCTTAACAAAGCCAGATGGCAAGAACCATATAATCAAAACCAGAAATCAGGTAGCTATTGTGGAAATAGGTATTCTTCATTGTCTGTTGGAATAGAGTTTTCGGCGGGTATTTAAAAGTGGAAACAGAGGGTTCCCACTGAATCTCTGGTAGCAGAATATTCTGCAATAATGGTTTGTTTCCTTTTCATTGTCAAATGAACATTCAGGCATCATTGCTTGCAGAAAGCAGAGTTGCGAACTGTTGCTCGGCTTTCTGATTCACATGGGATTTATGACCTGGAGGAGCACACAAGCATTTTTCGAACCCCACCCCACTATATTCAGTGTAATATAGTCCAAGAGATTTATTATTATTAATATTAATTTTCATCATTATTTCATTTCATTCTTATGCAGAATCTGCAGTGTCAGTTATGACATTGATATAATCCCCATTTCCTCTTTCATTCTGTTTCTGTGACTTTCCTCCGCCACAACACGAGAGTCTTTCATATATTTTGAACTTGTCATTGTATGTGTGTGTGTCAAGCTTTTTTGAGGGAGGAGGAAAGCCCCGTTAAAGGGGGGGGGGGTTTAAAGTCACTCAAAAAAAGATCTCTATGGATCAAAACAGCAGCACAGAGAAAACTCCGTCTTCCCTTCCAGAGTTCATACAACAACGGAGGGCGGGGTGAGGGGGCATGGCAGGAGCAATGAGCCAGACATCAACCGCTATCTACCAAAACCTCACGGGGATCTACCAGTAGATCACAATCGACCTGTTGGACATCCCTGCCCTATCCCTATCTCCTATCCCTAACCCCTATTCCTATCCCTAACCCCTATTCCTATCTGTAACTCCTATCTATAACCCCTATCCCTATCCCCTAGTGTCTTGTGTTTTTAATATTCAATTGGGAGCTGCCCAGAGTGACTGGGGAAACCCAGCCAGATGGGCGGGGTATAAGTAATAAATTATTATTATTATTATTATTATTATTATTATTATTATTATTATAGCTGTCAGCTTGCCTTTCTTGAATCACAATTTTCTCAGCGCTATGAATTGCATCAATCTGGCAGCGAGCACCACCTCCTTCCCTCCCTCTCTTTGCAGGCGACCAGAATGTGGAATACAAGAAGACTGCCTGGCACAAGGAGTGCTTCACCTGCAGCCAGTGCAGGCAGGTGATTGGCACCGCCAGCTTCTTCCCCAAGGATGATGAGATTTATTGCACCTCCTGCCATGAGCAGAAATTCGCCAAGACCTGCATAAAGTGTAAGCAGGTAAGTCGGGCCGACCCCCCCCCCCCTCGCTCACCTGGATCCCATTCGGATCCTGGCTTTCCTCCAAAGGGCTTGGAGCTGTGTTCATTATCAGAGTTTCCTCCGCTGGTTCAGAAGGAGGAAGATGTGCCCACTCTCCTTTTGGCGTGGCCTATCTTGGTGCAGTTCTTGAACGGAGGACATATGGTGGAGATAAGGTCAGGGTCAAGGGACCCCTGGATGGTTCAGTCCAGTCCAAGGCGGCGATGGGGTTGCGGCGCTCATGGGGTTAGGGATGTTGGGATACTGCCAGGGAGACAAAGGCCATCATGCCTCCACGTCGTCTCAGGACGATCCATCAATCTCCCGTAGATACAGTATCAGTCAATTAGTGACACGAGCCTCGGAAATAGCTGTCCACATCTCAGGACTCATGCACGCCCTTTTCGCAGAGTTCGCACAACGAAAGATGCACTCAGGAGAGCAGCATATTTACAGCTTTATTCATCGGTGGTCAGAACAAAGGAAAAAACATGACTGCCTGCCTGCTTGTCGAAGCACAGAGAGAGAACAAAAGCTATATACAAAACAGAGACTTCCTGTGAGCAGGAAATACGCAGGCTGTGACTCACAACAGCCTGTCCCTTTTTTAAGGTGGAACGGAAATATCCTAACAAGGGATAGGGCAGGCATGTCCAACAGGTAGATCGTGATCACTGCCAGTTTTTAACTCTGTGAGTAGATCGCAGTCTCTTGGGAGCTGGCCACCCCTGGGATAGGGGATGGGGATAGGGGTTATAGATAGGGATAGGGATAGGAATGAATAGGGGATAGGGATAGGGATAGGGGTTAGGGGTTAGGAATAGGGATAGGGGCTAGAGATAGGAGTTAGGGATAGGGATAGGGGATAGGGATACGGCAGGGGTCAGCAAACATTTTCAGCAGGGACTGGTCCACTGTCCCTCAGACCTTGTGGGGGGCCGGACTAGATTTTGAGAGGGGGAAAATCAATGAATTCCTATGCCCCACAAATAACCCAGAGATGCGTTTTAAATAAAAGCACACATTCTACTCATGTCAAAACACACTGATTCCTGGACCGTCCACCAGCCGGATTTAGAAGGCAATGGGGCCTTAGTTTGCCTACCCATGGGATAGGGGAAAGGGATAGGGCAGGCATGTCCAAAATCCGTTTTGGGGGCCTAATCTGACCAGCCGGTCAATTTAATCTGGCCCGCATGGCAGTATATGTCCTGGGGTAAAATCCTAAAAAAAGCTCAGCAACTTCAATCCTAAAAAAAATTCGTGATTTAAATCATGACTGACTAGTGATTTAAATCACTAGTCAGTCAGACTTTATTTAAATCCTTTTTTTACATAAAGGTTTGACCTTGCTGGCATCCTCTTAATATTTACAAGCAAAGGAAGGTTTCCTTTTTGGAATAATAAATTTTCAGAGTAGTTTTTACAGTTAAATAAAAAATGACTGATGGGGGGGGGCTGCTAGGGGCGCCTTGGAAGATGGCCGACAATACCATCTCTCCGGCTCACACGGGGTAATTTAGGGCCTGATTATGGGAGTACATCAGCCTCCCGATTTCTTCCCAGGCGATGGGTAGATGCAGCCTCGTCCGCTGCTGCCCATAAATCACCCCCGAGTTCGAAAGAAGGAGGGGGTGGGGGCACTGGACGGAAAGCCCTCGAGTGAGCTCCGGATCTCCCTGACGCTACTTCTGAGAGCGACGCTAGTTGCATTACTTAAGATTAACGATTGGATATAATAAGAAAATGCACATGTTTCGAGCGAAGGAAAGGATATTTTAACTGCTAATTAAGCTAGCCACTAAGAAGTTAAAAGCGACGGGAATGAACTGAACAGAAGATTACCTCTAAGAATTACAGCTATGTCGGTATGTGGAAACGGAACGGAAAGGGGGGGGAAGCTTCTTCTTTTATTTACGATACTGCCTAACAACCCCTCCCCTAGAAGAACCGTCACATGACTGATAGCAAGTGAGATTAGAAAACAACTGTGTGGAATAGACTGTGTGGAAACAAAAATATTAACTAAAGGCTTTGCTTTTTAGAAGATATGGAAAGAAAATGAAAGGCTCTCTGATGACACACTTAATCAGGATCTGCCATTATGAAACAGACTAAGTTGCGAGATTGATAGTCAGAGGGGGAGGTGAGCCATTGCTTTGTTATCATGTTTGGATTGTGTCTTTGAGTCGACAAACCCTCCCCTGGAAAGACTGATTTATGGTGCAACTGGTCTGGGAAAATTAATGAGCAGACGCTTAAGACTTTATTACATCGGAACAGACTAAAATGTCGCCTGCCACTCGAACAGGACTGTTGGATCAGCGTGTGGTGATTTAAGGAGAGCCTTACAAAGTTCACACAGAAATATAATAATGTTTGGTTTAACTCGCCTGCGAAAACAACTCAGAGGCTATTAAGAAGAAAAATGATAACAACAAGAAGACTGGAAGATGGGATTTGTGAATATCAAAAGCAGCAGAAATATGAGATGATTGGATCCTTACTGAGCTCGAAACATGGGAACCCCCAACAAAAAAATTAAAAATTGGCAAAATATTCGGATTATGTAATATGTATTGGTATAATTTGGAATAATTAATGTGATATGATTGGATTGTTAAATGGAAAACTTAATAAAATTATTATTAAAAAAATGACTGATTTGGTTCTACTATTAGAAATACATTGACAGATAATGATGAAATGATGATGAGGTTTAATAAGTTAACTGTTTCTATTTGGACAATTTTTCTGCTGTACTTGATTGGAAGGAGAAAAAGAATCATTTCCTTCATAACAATGTAAACAATTTATTTCACTAAAACGATAACATGATAATATATGTGTCAGGGCTGCCTCAGGTCCCAGCTCACAAGAGACCAACGCCAAGTCCAGTTTATATACAAAGATGTTTATTGAAGTTCATTGTACGCTCCACAGCCGAGGCGCGCAGCCCCACGTCTGTTACGCTTAGACCGCTGAAGTCCCCTCTGAGTCAGTCCCTCCTCTGCACCAGTTTAAGAGGCTTGTGCTGCTCCACCTCTTCCTTTCTTTCCTTTTCCGCAGGGTCTTCCTGCCCCCTGGGGTTTCGCCACTCCTGGATTCCCCTGACGCGGAATCCCCAGACAGCTCTTCCCCCCTCCTGCGTGCTTTGGGACCTGGCTCCTCCTCCGGGCTCCCTGTTCTTCCGCGCACCTCCACATTTGAACTTGGCGCGCGTTCGCAACCTCTAACCTTCCTCTTGACAGTTACACTACTCCCTGCACTACTCCCCTGCCCTTCCGGGAGGATGTCTTGCTCCGATCTCCCCTCCCTCTCTGCTTTCGGACCTGCTTCCCCTGTCACTCTGGAATCTCCACCCCCTTCACTGCGCTCTGGCGGAGAAGCCGGTCCCGACTCCCAGCTCCCACTTCGGGTTCCCCTGCTGGTCCCCTGCTCCTGACGAGTCCCCCCTGTGACTCCCCTTGGCCTGACCACAGGCGCCCCCTTCTGGGAATCCTCCGATTCACTTGAAAGACTCATGGAATCCCTCAAGTCATTGTCATCCTCTTCCTCGCTGTCCTGGGATTCTTCCCCCTCGCTCTCCGTCTCCTCCCTCACCTGTGCCTCTGTCCCTGAACCCCTGACAATATGGATCCACATTTGTTAACTGATGCGGTTAAACAATTTAAACAACAACAACAAACCTTAGACTGAGTTTTAGCACTTAAAAACAAATCCTGATGAATAGCTTTTGGACTATAATGTAACTTAAACAGAAAAGTATATTTAGAAAGATTTTTCCTCCCAAAGATTTTATTTTTAAAATCCCAATTTGAATTAAAAAAATAAATAAATCCCATTTAAATCAAAATAAAGACTTGGTGGGGTTTTTAAAGTCATAATTTGAAAAAATTATAATAATAATTCATAAAGGAAACAGTTTATAAGAAGGAAATAAGGAGGCCATGCACAGCATAAAGGAAGTCTTTTATTTTGTCGTTTCTTTTATGTTATGTTCATGTCTAATGGTGGTGGATTTGTTGATTTGAGTTGTGGTGGATTTATGTTGTAAATCATGGGTAGGCAAACTAAGGACTGGGGCCCGGATCCGGCCCCATTACCTTCTACATCTGGCCCGTGGGCGGTCTGGGAATCAGTGTGTTTTTACATGAGTAGAATGTGTGCTTTGATTTGAAATGCATCTCTGGGTTATTTGTGGGGAATAGGAATTCATTCATTTCCCCCAAAAAAAACAAGGTCTGAGGGACAGTGGACCAGCCCACTGCCAAAAACGTTTTTCGACCCCTGTTGTACAGTGGTACCTTGGTTTACAACCATAATCCATTCTGGAGGTCCATTCGTAAACCAAAACAGGTTGTCACCCAAGGCGCCCTTTCGTCAATGGGGCCTCCCAAAATTTTTTGTTTGTAATCCAAAAAAGGGGTTGTCATCCAAAAAAGGTTGTGAACCGGGACACCCCCTTCCGGGTTGGACGTGTTTGTAATCCAAAACATATGCAAACCAAGACGTGTGCAAACCACTGTAAATAAAATTTAAATTGAATGAAAAATTTAAATACAAATGGTTGTCAAATAAATTCAAATTTATCCCCCCCAAAAAAAATCTGATTTATTTATTTATTTTTAAATCATTGATTTTTATACACCCTGCTTTAAACAGAAGAGAGAAAGCTTCCACAGGTGACACAGGGTTTCGGGGCAGCTGGGACGAATGGTTCCCCAGGAGTCCAAGCAGCGCTTGACCTCTGACTTCCTTCCCCAGGCCATCACCTGCGGAGGGGTCGCCTACCAGGAGCAGCCATACCACTCTGAGTGCTTTGTGTGCGCCACCTGCTCCAAGAAACTGGGAGGGCAACGCTTCACAGCTGTGGAGGATCAATTCTACTGCGTCGATTGCTACAAGTCCTTTGTGGCCAAGAAATGCAGCGGTTGCAAGAACTCAATCACAGGTGGGTTAGTGATGGGTCGGGGTGAGTGCCTGGAGGCGGTTGGAGGACGGGTGGCGGTTAACAGGTTGAGGTCGGATCCTGGCAAGGCAGAAGTCTGTCATGGAACTTTGAAGTGTCAGGCATAGCCCTATTGGCTTTAGCCCAAACGTAGCAGAGTTTTCCTGTACAGCGAGGAAGCTAGTTGCGGCGGTAATGACTAGTCAGCTAGACTCAGAATAACTATTTACAGGATTTATTAAAAAGGAAAAAATAAAACCAGCAGAGTTTCTGCATACAAATAAAAGCAAAATAAATCCTCTCTCTCTCTCTCTCTCTCTCTCTCTCTCTCTCTCAAAACCATACACAGCACTTCTACTCCAACTCCTAACACACCTCACATCACACTGTGCTAGCAATCCCTAGATAACAGAGTTGAGTGAGTGCTGGTCGTTAACCAATCAGAGTAAGTAGTTTCTAGGTCAAGCAGACCTGGGCTTTCTGCCAAGAGTAAATTGACACTGCCTTGAGTTAATTGTGCGAAGCCAGAATCTGTATGTTTCCCATGAGAATCAATTAACAGAAACTGAACACCCCCTCACAGATTCTGCTGGACAATTAACATCAAATACACCTATGTAGGAGATTATTTTTCCAGCAAACCTAAACCCTTGCACATTTGCTTGTTCTTTATCTTTGCCAATGGTTTAGTTAATACATCTGCTACATTTTCTTCACTTGATACATAAGTACATGTGATTATATTGTCTTGTACACAGCAACGTACATTTTGGTATTTTACAGAGATATGTTTGGAACGTGATTTGAAACCCTCTGTTTTACTTAAGGTTATACAAGCTTGATTATCAATGTAAACTTGTACTGGTTCTCCACAATTTACATTTAAATCTGCTAACAAATGCTTGAAATAAATCACCTCGTTGCACAATTCACTCAATGCGGCGTACTCTGATTCCGTTGATGACACACTTACAACGTCTTGCTTGCGTGCCCGCCAGCTGATTAAAGCTCCACCGACCATTATGACTAGTCCTGTGACAGATTTTCTATCTGGCAAATTTCCCCAGTCACTATCACAGTAGCAACTCAACATTTCATCCTCTGAAGAATTTAATTGTAACATATAGCCAATTGTCTGTTTGAGGTACCTCAGAACTTGTTTTACCCCTTTCCAGGCATTTAGTGTGGGTTTTGAGACCAATCTACTTAATATGCCTACTGCGTAGCTAATATCAGGTCTGGACCACTGTGCTAGATACAGTGCTAGATACAGATATATGCCTGTTTTGCAGGCATACAATACATCATCTACATAAATCAGACAAAACTCTTGATCACTGCCTGTACCACGTACATAAACACAATTGTCAGCTGTACTCTGCTTGAAACCAAATGACACTAAGGCCTCATGGAAACATTTGTTCCAAGATCTTGCAGCCTGTTTGAGACCATATAGAGCTTTGTTTAATTTCAACACTCTATTGGAACCTGTCTCATAACCAGGCGGTTCGGCTAGATACAGGTCTTCTGATATTGATGCATGTAAATATGCAGTCTGAATGTCAAAATGGTTTAACAGGAGTTTTCTCTTTGCTCCAAGCGTTAAAATCAGCCTTACACTGTCCCCCTTAGCAGTAGGGGAAAAAGTCTCGTCATAATCTTTTCCAGGCCTCTGAGAGTATCCTTGAGCCACTAAACGAGCTTTGTATTTGTACTCTCCTGTCACCAGAGGTTTAAGTTTGTACACCCACCTGCAGCCTACACCTGCAGGCGCTGCTACTGGTGTAAAAACCTTGTGCTCATTCAGAGAGGACATCTCTTCCTCCATTGCCTGTTTCCAGAGCTCTGCCTCCTCTTTTGGTAACTTTAACACCTCCTGAAAACTCTTGGGCTCTGCAATTACACTAAACACATTTGCAGTATCTGGAGAAAAACGCACCGGAGGCACTCCTTTGTTTTGTCTTTTAGATCTTCTGGGAGAAAATTTTTCTTCTGACCCACTTTCCTCCTCAGAACTACGACCTCTCTTTTGTTGCTTAGCAACTGGTCTTTGGCTAACTCCACTTTCTTGAGAGCTCTTATCTGAACTTTCCTCCCCCTCAGACTCTGATTCTCTATGTTTACCTTCAGAGTCATGAAGCTCCTGGGAAGGTTCAAACCAAACCTCAGTATTGGCATGTAGTCTCTCCCAGCCACTATGTTCACAAAAACTGGCATTCCTGGAGATCACAATGCCATTTGTCCCTTCAGCAAAGCGGAAACCTTTTCCCAGCTCCTGGTAACCCACAAACACTAACTGTTTGGTCTTAGGATCTCCCTTTTTCCTCATTTGTTTTGGAATTAATACCCAGGCTTTTGATCCAAACACATGCAAATGGTCAATTTTGGGTTTTTTCTGAAACAATTTAAAGTACGGGGTTGTACCAATTGTTTGATGAAAGAGCCTGTTTTGGAGATAACACGCGGTGAGCATGCTCTCCCCCCAATAAGACATGGGCAAATCAGCATCATCAAGCATGGCAAACATCATATCTTGTAAAGATCTGTTTTTTCGCTCTGCAACGCCATTCTCCTCTGGGGGGAAAGCGTTCGTTTTTCTATGCCCAATGCCACGCTTTTGTAACCAATCTTTAAAGGCATTTGACATAAATTCGCCACCTCTGTCCGTCTGAATCCTTTTAAGTTTAATGGACAGAAATCTTTCCACAGATGCCACCCAGCCTTTAAACTTAGTGAACACGTCACCCTTATTCTTCATGGGGAAAACCCAAGAGTAACGCGTGGCGTCATCCACAATTGTTAGTGAAAAACGCGATCCACCCCTGCTTACAGCAAATGGACCAATTACGTCCATGTGAACCAGCTGTAGCGGTGACTCACTAACTCTGTCACTTCTGGGGTAAGAGACTCTGTGGGTTTTAACCTTTTTACAAACATTACAATCAAGGTACTTGTTACAACTCTTTAAATTACCCCCATCAGCCAATTCAGACATTTTTAGTACACTTTTCCAGCAAGCATGCCCCATTTTCCTATGCAATAAGTGCACACAGTTGTCATGTATAGCTTTGTTATTCACTGCAGGCTGAGATTTACTGACTACTGCTGCAACTTGAGATCCTGCTTTAAGCCAAAACAAGCCTCCCTCTGACCTAGCAGTGCCTAAAATCTCACCAGCCTTCTTAATAATGCAACTGTCTCCTTCAAAATACACTTTAAACCCAGCTTTTAGCAAACAATCTACAGACATCAGATTGCTCCTTAATGACGGCACACAAAGTACATTTTGCAGGCATTCACGAAGACAAGGAACAAAAACTGCACCCCCCGAAATCACTTCGGAAGTACTTCCGTCTGCTAGAGCCACCTGGCTGCGCTGTGCTGAGTTCTTGGAAACAAACAATTCATCTGAATTTACGATGTGGTGAGATGCTCCCGAATCGACCACCCAGACCGCTTGTTTCTCATCAGCAATCTTGACCTTGGCGGTCACCAGCTGAGCCGACTGTTTTCGTTTGAAGAATTTCTTTTTACGCTGCTGCTGATCTCGTCTCTGCTCCTGCACCGGCAACTGAGACTTGACCAACTCCGGACATTGTCATTTTAGATGCGCTGAAGACCCACATCGGAAACAACGCCTAACAGCAAACGCTGACTCCTCACCAGTACGCTGCTTTTGCTTCACCTCTGGCACGGCATGAGAACTCCTTCCAAACCGCCCACCTGTAGAAGCCTCTGCAGCCAACGACCTTTCTTGCCTCTCCTGCCATTCTTCAATCAAACACCCAGTAACGTAACTGACTGATAAATCATGCTCCTGTATGCCTTCTAGAGACAAAACTAAATTATCCCAGCTTTCCGGGAGAGAACTCAAAATAATAGCCACCTTCTCCTGCTGGTCTAACGCACAGTCTCTTTCCTGTAACGCAGCAAACTTTAACTGTAAACTGTGTAGGTGTTCCTGCATTGTAACCCCAGGCTGTAACATTGCCTTGTACAATGCCTTGCGAATGAACAGCTTGGAAACCGCTGTCTCACGCACATGGAGTTCTTTAAGTGCTTGCCACACACCTCTAGCTGTCTTGATTCCCCTCACATACGGCAACTGGGAATCTTCCAGCCCCAAGACAATTGTGGCCCTTGCTCTTTGGTCTTTATCGAGGTCTTCATCATCAGGCTTCGCAGGAAACTTACTCACCACTTGCCAGAGACGATCCCTCTGCAGCACTGCCTGCATGCGTTCCGACCACAGCAAGTAATTGGAGTCATTCAGACGCTCAAAAGCCATCTGAACTGGTTGTGAGGCCATCTTGAGAGCGATGTCCCTGGAACCCGGAACCAGCTACTCACGACCACCGAGAGAGAAAACAGGAACCACAGCACCCAGCACTCACACGCTGCAGCTGTTGTCCTTGTGTCCACTGCGTCACCAGCTCACCACAGTCAGGAACCAGCCAGTGTCCATCTGCTGCACCAACAGGAACAACAACTTCTGGAACTACTGGAACCAACGCCGTTGATGCTGACACCACCGCAACTCAGGCTGGCAGCACAATGCCCATAACCTCATGGAACTTTGAAGTGTCAGGCATAGCCCTATTGGCTTTAGCCCAAACGTAGCAGAGTTTTCCTGCACAGCGAGGAAGCTAGTTGCGGCGGTAATGACTAGTCAGCTAGACTCAGAATAACTATTTACAGGATTTATTAAAAAGGAAAAAAATAAAACCAGCAGAGTTTCTGCATACAAATAAAAGCAAAATAAATACTTTCTCTCTCTCTCTCTCTCTCTCTCTCTCTCTCTCTCTCTCTCTCTCTCTCTCTCTCTCTCAAAACCATACACAGCACTTCTACTCCAACTCCTAACACACCTCACATCACACTGTGCTAGCAATCCCTAGATAACAGAGTTGAGTGCTGGTCGTTAACCAATCAGAGTAAGTAGTTTCTAGGTCAAGCAGACCTGGGCTTTCTGCCAAGAGTAAATTGACACTGCCTTGAGTTAATTGTGCGAAGCCAGAATCTGTAAGTTTCCCATGAGAATCAATTAACAGAAACTGAACAGTCTGGTTGTGGGTGGGGCCCCTGGCCATGAACGGGGCAACTGTGCCTCTGAAGGACCAGCTCCTCAGCCTATTTTGGACTCATGGGGGTGCAGGTCCGTTCTGTGTCCAGGGCAGCTCCATCTGGGATGCAGGATGAGACCCCACCTGCCCAGAGTGGCACCTGCTCTGGTGATCTCCTGCTTGGACTACTGCAGTGGTGGTCCAACTTGGCCCTCCAGCTGTTTTGGGACCACAACGCCCACCACCCCTGACCACTGGTCCTGTTAGCTAGGGGTGATGGGAGTTGTAGTCCCAAAACAGCTGGGGGGCCAAGTTTGCCTATTCCTGAATGAAGTGACCTGTGTGCTTCCTTCTCCTTCCTATTTAACCCTTCCCTCCCTGCTCCTCCTCTGAACCGGCAGGTTTCGGGAAAGGCACCAACGTGGTCAGCCATGAAGGCCACTCCTGGCACGACTACTGCTTCAACTGCAAGAAGTGCTCCATCCCACTGGCCAACAAGCCCTTCGTCTTCCACAGCGAGCAAGTCTACTGCCCCACCTGCGCCAAGAAGCTGTAAGGGGAGGAGCCAGGGGCAAAGGGGGCGTGGCCTCACCTCTTCCACAGAGGGGTTCGATCTGTGTGCTTGGAGACAACCTGCCCACTCGCCTGCCCGCATTTTAAGCTTCCCCATCCCCATCCTTAAGAGGTGCCTGGCATCTCCCCCCTCCCCATCCGATACGTGATGTTCAATAAAAGCTCTGCCTTAGCATTCTACCTGCTGCTAACCTTGCTTAAAATCACTTTTTTATTTACGGAAAGGTTCGACCTCGCTGGCATCCTCTTGCTTTCTCGCCATGCTCTGTGGATGCCAGCCAAAGTTTACGCTCAAGCTTCGCACATCCAAATGTACTTACTGATAACCTGGGTGGATTTGATTTCAATCACGATTCAGGAAGACTGGATTTCAATCACTAGTCAGGAAGACTTGATTTAAATCATTTTTTTTAACAGAAAGATTCAACCTCGCTGGCATCCTCTTGCTTTTTTGCCATGCTTCCCGGATGTCAGCTGACATTTAGGCTGAAGCTTTGCACATCCAAATAGACCACACTTCCCTTCCCCTATTTTGGGAGGACTAAAAATTTTGTTGTTGAGCTTTTTTTAGGGGGCGTTGCCGCAAATCGCCCACCATCCGTGGTCACTGAAGGGTCTTTGAAGCCTTGAGTCTTATATAAAACCTCGTCTTCTACACGGAAAAGTACAGTGCTTGCTGATAACTGAGCACATACAGCTAATTACAAGCTTTTTCCGTGTATAACATGTCCCCATGTGTAAGACACCCCTATTTTGGACTGGACTTAACTGTCAGGGTCCTTTACCTTTATCTTGGGGGACTCAAAATTAAGAAAATGGGGGGGAGATTGCCCCCGGGTATAAAACTACCCCCCCTTTTAGCATTATTTTTTAGTAAAAAAACAACGCTAGTCTTATACACGGAAAAGTACCGTAGGTTACTAACTTCTGAGTGAGCGGTAAGATGTGGGCTGAAATCACACGGCTGCTTTTGAAAGGGAAAATTTTTGCTCTTCTTTCTTGGGGAGCAAAAGATCGGGAAAGAGTTTGGGGCCGTTTTAAAGGATCGTTGACCAGGAACACCCGCATTTATTTATTTTTTATTTTTTTAAAATATTTTTATTAAGTTTCTTTTCTTAGGTTCATATACACAAGATAAAAATAAAAAAGTACAAGAAACAAATACAAAGAAAGATAATAGAAAAAAGGTTATTTCAATCCAACTTTCAATAATTTTTTCAGTATTCCAAATGGACTTCCCCACATCCTCCAGACTCTGCGTTCTTTGCAATAAAAGTTTCAGCAATTTGTTACCTTGTTTCTTAACTTACTGTATCTTTCAGTTATTATGTTCCCAAATTCACAATCTCGTATCCCAACTTTGTTCATTTAAAATTAACATAATAAAGTTGATTCATATTACCACCTCTTTTTTCTTGTCTTAATTTTCAGTTTACCTAAACAAGTTGCTAAAGCAAAAATTTCCTAATCGTGCATATTTCTTAACATTCATACAACTTATAATGTTTTTGCAAATAGTCCTTAAATTTTTTCCAGTTCTCTTCCATTGATTCCTCACCCAGATCTCGGATTCTGCCAGTCATTTCGGCCAGTTCCATGTAGTCCATCAACTGCGTCTGCCACTCCTCCAGCGTGGGTAGATCTTGAGTCTTCCAGTGCTTTGCAAGAAGAATTCTTGCTGCTGTGGTAGCATACATAAACAACGTTCTGTCCTTCTTTAACATCTTCTGGTCCACCATGCCCAATAGGAAGGCCTCTGGTTTCTTAGGGAAGGTATACCTAAATACCTTTTTTAGCTCATTGTAAATCATTTCCCAGTAGGCCTTCACTTTTGGGCAGGTCCACCAAAGGTGAAAGAATGTCCCTTCTGCCTCCTTACATTTCCAACATTTATTATCAGACAGGTGGTATATCTTGGCTAACTTGACTGGGGTCATGTACCACCGGTATATCATTTTCATAATGTTTTCTTTCAAGGCATTACATGCCGTAAACTTCATACCGGTGTTCCATAATCTTTCCCAGTCTTCAAACATAATGTTATGTCCAATGTCCTGTGCCCATTTTATCATGGCAGATTTAACTGTCTCATCCTGTGTATTCCACTTAAGCAGCAAGTTATACATTTTCGATAGTGTCTTAGTTTTTGGTTCTAACAATTCTGTCTCTAGTTTCGATTTTTCCACTTGGAAACCCACTTTTTTATCCATTTTAAACACCTCTTGGATTTGAGCATAATGTAACCAATCCTGCACCTTATTTTTTAACTTGTCTTGGCTCTGCAGCCTCCAATTGTCTCCAGTTTTTTCAATTATTTCCCAATATTTTGGCCAATAGGCCTCCATATTGAGTCTTTTCCTAGCCTTGGCCTCTACCGGTGATAGCCACCTCGGGGTCTTACCCTCCAATAAGTCTTTATATTTCAACCAGACCGCAAAGATTGCTCTTCTGACAATATGGTTTTTAAATAGTTTATGAACTTTAACCTTGTCGTACCACAAATATGCATGCCAACCAAAAGCATTATCAAACCCTTCCAGATCCAGGACATCAGTGTTTTCCAACAAAAACCAATCCTTCAACCAGCAGAAGGCTGCAGATTCATAGTACAACCTCAGGTCCGGCAGGGCAAACCCCCCTCTTTCTTTCGAGTCAGTTAGTATTTTCAACTTTATTCGGGGCTTTTTGCCCTGCCAGACAAACTTAGATATATCCTTCTGCCACTTTCCAAAACATTCCACTCTGTCCACGATCTGTAGGGCCTGAAACAAAAATAACATTTTCGGCAATACATTCATCTTTATAGCTGCAATTCTGCCCAACAAGGAAAGTTTCAATCTTGACCAAATTTCCAAATCCTTCTTAATTTCCGACCAACATTTTTCATAATTGTCTTTGAATAGATTCAAATTTTTAACAGTCAAATGAACCCCTAGGTATTTCACTTTTTTAACAACACTTAGTTCTGTTTCTTTCTGGAACCCCTCTGTTTCTGTAGGTGTCAAGTTTTTAGCCAGAACCTTGGTCTTTTGCTTGTTCAGCTTGAATCCCGCCACCCGACCAAATTCATGAATCAGTTCTAGAACTCTTTTTGTACTAGATACTGGCTCCTGTAATGTTAAAACCAAGTCATCTGCAAATGCTTTCAGTTTATATTGTTTCACTCCGACCTGTATTCCTTGTACCAACCGGTCCTCCCTAATCATGTTCAAAAGCACCTCCAGGACTGAAATAAATAAAAGAGGGGATAGTGGGCACCCCTGTCGTGTCCCTTTTTCAATTTTGAACTCCTCTGTCACTACATTGTTCACTATCAATTTAGCTTTTTGCTCTGAATAAATTGCTTCTATACCATTTTCAAACCCCCGTCCCACTCCCATCCCTTCCAAGTTCTTCTTCATAAACATCCAAGAAATGTTGTCAAAGGCCTTCTCCGCATCAATAAAAATTAACACTGCTCTCGTATTGATATTTGTTTGTAAAAGTTCCAAAATATCAATAATGTTCCGAGTGTTATCAAACAAATGCCTACCAGGGAGAAAGCCAGCCTGGTCCTTGTAAATTACCTCATTCAAAACTTTTTTAAGTCTACTTGCCAGAATGTCTGCAAAAATTTTGTAATCCACATTTAGGAGTGAGATGGGACGGTAGTTCTTAAGTTGAGTCTTTTCAGTTTCCACTTTGGGAATCAATGTGATGAAAGCTTCTTTCCACGACTCCGGTGCCTTCTTCCCCTCCATAATCTGGTTGCATACCTCCATCAGAGGTTGTATCAGATAGTCTTTCAAAGTCTTATAATATTTGGAGGTGAGTCCATCAGGGCCTGGAGACTTGCCTAGTTGCGTGTTCTGAATGGCACCTTCAATTTCCTGTTGCGTTATCTTACAGTTCAGGATTGTTCTCTTTTCCTGAGTTACTTTTGGTAATCCATTGGTTTTTAAAAATTGATCTATCTCAAACTCTTTCTGTGGCCCCTGTGCATAAAGTTCTTTAAAGTATCTCTGGAAACACTTTCTAATTTCTTCTGGTTTCTGAACAATTCTCCCTTCAATCTCTAGATTTGTAACTGTATTCAATTTTTGTCTCTTCTTCAACTGCCACGCCAGCAGTTTTCCACATTTATTTGCTGATTCAAACGATCTTTGCTTCATTTGTTTAATTTTCCATTCAACCTCTTGATTTATCAGTTTCGAATATTGTGCTTGATGGAATTTAATTTCTCTCAGCACCTCCTTCGACTTTGGATTAGTTCTCAATTTTTTCTCTCCTTCTCTTATTTTCTCCAAAATCTTCTCCTTTTTTCCATTCCAGAGTTTTTTCTTAATCGTATTTTGTTGTATCAGAAACCCTCTCATGACTGCTTTACTTGCGTCCCAGACCGTTCTTTTTTCTACCGTAGTATTCAAATTTATTTCAAAATAGTCTCTTAAAGTCTTTTGGGCCTTCTTCACAACCTCCTGGTCTCTTAGTAGGGTGTCATTCATTTTCCATCTGAAGGAACCAGTTGGAGTAAGTCTCAATTCCACTTTCAAGGCGTTATGGTCGGAGCAGGTTTTTGGGCAGATTTCCACTTTTCTGGTCTTAGGTGCCAGCCCTCTAGTTGTCCAAATTTGGTCGATCCTTGTCCATGACAAATGGGCCTCAGAAAAGAAAGTTCCTTCTTTACCTAAGGGGTTCTTTGTCCTCCATATGTCAATCAAGTCCATATTGTCAGTTAGTTCAAAGAAAGTTTTAGGCAGTCTGCCATCTTTTGTAAAATTTTGGTTTTGTGACTTATCCATATTTGTAGATACCACCCCATTCATATCTCCCATCATAATGATGTTGGAATAGTCCATATAGTCCAGCATAGTCTCATGCAGCTTCTTAAAAAATTCTGATTTCCCGTCGTTGGGTGCATATATTCCTAGTATCAGGAATTTTTCTCCCTGTGTCTGGATTTCAATCGCCAAAATTCTTCCTTGTTCATCTTTAAATAAAAATTTCGGTGACAGGCTCTCCTTTGCGTAAATTACCACTCCTCTTTTCTTAACTCTGTCAGATGAGATAAATTCCTGGCCTAATCTTTTATTGATTAATACTTTCCTGTGGAGCCTAGTCACGTGAGTTTCTTGCAAACAGATAATGTCCAAATGTTCTTTTTTCAAGATATGAAATATTTTCCTTCTTTTTTCCGGGGAATTTCCACCATTTATATTCCAACTTAATAGCTGCAGAGACATCCTGTACTAGTTTGTTGGTCCTATTATGGGGTCTCCTTCTTTTCCTCTGCTCCCGAGGGTATGGGCGATGGTCCAGCTCCAGGTGTTAGGCCCGGTATTGGCCAAGCTGCTGCAGCTCCTTTTTGTTTTTTTTTTAATAATATTTTTTATTGCTTTTTTCCAAGGTCAGATACATCATCAATGATTCAACAAAAGCGACTTTACAAAGAAGAAAAAAGAAGATTATAAAAGAAAAAAGTTCACATTTTACAAACAATTTTTCATGATCCACTGGACTTCCCCACATCCTCCACCCCCTGCATCCTTTACAATAAAGAAAAATAACAGCAAATTGATACCTTGTTTCATGCGTTTTTGTACTTTCATCTAATTATATTTTAGATTTAGGGTACTTGTCATTAACTCCCTTTTCCATCGATCCTAAAAATAAAAACATTACTCTAAACTTTAGTCATTTCACAGTCATAACTTAGTTTCCACCATAATCAAATTTAATTGCTGAAGCTTGTTGTCTCCAAACTTAGCAAATTCTCAACATTCATATAACTTATAATATTTTTGTAAATAGTCCTTAATTTTTTTCCAGTCCTCTTCCACTGCCTCTTCTCCCAGGTCTCGGATTCTGCCAGTCATTTCGGCCAATTCCATGTAGTCCATCAGTTGCGTATGCCACTCTTCCAGCGTGGGTAGCTCCTGTGCCTTCCAATATTTAGCTAAAAGAATTCTTGCTGCTGTAGTTGCATATAAAAAGAAGGTTCTGTCCTTCTTTAACACTCTCTGGCCCACAATGCCCAGGAGGAAGGCCTCTGGTTTCTTGTGAAAGGTATACTTAAATACCTTTTTCAACTCATTATAAATCATTTCCCAGAAGGCCTTCACCCTCGGGCATGTCCACCAGAGGTGAAAGAATGTTCCTTCAGCCTCCTTACACTTCCAACACTTATTATCAGACAGATGATATATCTTTGCAAGTTTGACTGGGGTCATGTACCACCTGTATATCATTTTCATAATGTTTTCTTTCAAGGCACTACATGCCGTGAATTTCATACCGGTGTTCCATAACCTTTCCCAGTCTTCAAACAAAATGTTGTACCCAATATATTGAGCCCATTTTATCATGGCTGATTTAACTATCTCGTCTTGAGTGTTCCATTTAAGCAGCAAGTTATACATTCTTGAAAGCACTTTCGTCTTAGGTTCAAGTAGTTCTGTCTCTAATTTCGATTTTTCCACCTGGAAACCAATTCTTTTATCTTTTTTAAAAGTCTCTTGAATTTGGGCATAGTGTAACCAGTCTCGCACCTTATCTTTTATTTTTTCTAAACTCTGCAACCTCCAGTTGTCTCCAACTTTTTCTATTATCTCACAGTATTTTGCCCAGCCACCCTCCATATTAAGTAGTTTTGAGGCCTTTGCCTCCATCGGTGATAGCCACCTCGGCGTCTTGTTTTCAAGTAAGTCCTTATATTTAGTCCAGACAATAAACAAAGCTTTCCTGACAATATGGTTCTTGAAAAATTTATGAACCTTTACCTTGTCGTACCACAAGTATGCGTGCCATCCAAAAGCATTGTTAAACCCTTCCAGATCTAGGACATCAGTGTTTTCTAATAGAAACCAATCCTTCATCCAGCAGAAGGATGCAGCCTCATAGTATAACCTTAAGTCCGGCAGGGCAAATCCCCCTCTTTCTTTTGCATCTGTTAATATTTTAAGTTTTATCCGGGGCTTTTTGCCCTGCCAGACAAACTTCGTGATGTCCTTCTGCCACTTTCCAAAACATTCCACTCTGTCCACGATCTGCAGGGTTTGAAACAAAAATAACATCTTTGGCAATACATTCATCTTTACAGCTGCGATTCTTCCCAACAAGGAGAGTTTTAATCTTGACCAAATTTCTAAATCCTTTTTAATTTCTGACCAACATTTTTCATAGTTGTCTTTAAATAAATTCAAATTTTTACCAGACAAATTGACCCCCAGGTACTTCACTTTTTTAACCACATTTAACTCCGTTTCCTTCTGGAACCCATCTATTTCTGAAGGTGTCAATTTTTTTGCCAAAACCTTAGTTTTTTGTTTATTCAGCTTGAATCCCGCCACCCGACCAAACTCGTAAATTAGTTCTAAAACTCTTTTTGTACTAGGCTCTGGCTCCTGTAGTGTTAAAACCAAATCATCTGCAAAAGCTTTCAGTTTATATTGTTTTCTTCCGACCTGTATTCCTTCCACCAACTGATCCTTCCTAATCAAATTCAGCAGCACCTCCAGGACAGAGATAAATAACAGAGGTGATAAGGGGCACCCCTGTCGTGTCCCTTTTTCAATTTTGAACTCTTCTGTCACCACATTGTTCACTATCAGTTTAGCCTTTTGCTCTGAATAGATTGCTTCTATACCATTTTGGAACGCCCTTCCCACTCCCATCCCTTCCAAGTTTCTCTTCATAAATTTCCAAGATATATTGTCAAAGGCCTTCTCTGCATCTATAAAAATTAAGACTGCTTTCGTGTTCATATTTGTCTGCAATAACTCCAAAACATCAATAATATTCCTGGTGTTGTCAGACAAATGTCTACCAGGGAGAAAGCCTGCTTGGTCTTTATGAATTACTTCATTTAAAACTTTTTTAAATCTGCTTGCCATAATGTCAGCAAAAATTTTGTAATCCACGTTCAAGAGTGAGATGGGACGGTAGTTCTTGAGTTGAGTCTTTTCAGATTCCAATTTTGGTATCAAGGTGATGAAAGCTTCTTTCCACGATTCTGGTGCCCCCTTCCCCTCCATAATTTGATTACATACCTCCATTAATGGCTGGATCAAATGGTCCTTTAATACCTTATAGTACTTGGAGGTAAGTCCATCTGGGCCTGGGGATTTGCCTAATTGCATGTTCTGGATGGCACTTTCAATTTCCTGTTGTGTTATTCTGTAGTTCAGCGTTGTTTGTTTATCTTGAGGTAATTTTTGCAATCCATTACTGTCAGAGACTGCCTCCCGGTCCCAGCTCACAGAGGACCAACGCTAGCCAGTAGAACTGTACAAAAGTCTTTATTGAAGTTTAGTTTCCATTTTCAAGCCCTAGCGTGCGTCTCTACGTCTAGACCCTAGACCAGCGAAGCCTCGTCTGAGTCTCCGCCCCCTGTACACCAGTTTAAGACTCTAGCCTTACTCCACCTTCTTCGTTTCTCCTTCCGCCTCTGGGTCCTACTACCCCCCGGGGTGCCTTCCTTCCTGGACGCCTCGGAGGCGGACCCTTCGGACTCTTCCCCCTCTCTTCGGCGGGCTTTGGGACCTGGCTCCCTATCCGGGCTGCTCATTGCGCCACCCTCTCGCACATTTGAACTTGGCGCGCGCGCGCTGCCTCTGACCTTCCTTTTGACCGTTTCCTCGCTCTCTGATGCAGGCGTGGCTAACCCTGACTCATGTCCTTCCGCTGACGGAAAGCTGCCTGCTGCCGATGCTTGGGACTCCTCCCCCTTACTGCTCTCCGGTGGGGAAGCTGGTCCCGATTTCCAACTGCTGCTTTCTGAGTCCCCTCTGGCCCCTCCTTCCTGTGGTGTTCCCTCTGGCAACCCCCTAGCTCTGACCACGGGAGCCCCTTTCTGTGAATCCTCTGATTCGCTGGAGAGACTTAGAGACCTCGGACGGCTATCATCGCTGACCTCTCCCTCGGATTCCTCTCCCTCGGTCTCTAATTCCTCCCTTTCCTGTCCCTCTGCTCCTGAACCCCTGACATCCATCCCCCCCCTCGAAGCCCCCCCTTCCCCCCTCCCCTCCTTCCGGTGTGGGTAGTGGGTGCTCCGTCGTAGCGGGGGTGCGTGCAGGATACAGTTCATCCCCCATGTACTCGTCGACGTCGCTCTCCTCTGCTTCCATGTCTCTGCCTCCGTGTTCGAACCCCATGTCTTCCCCCAACACGTCCATGTCCGTCTCGCCTCCGTTCCCCTCTGCGGGTGATGCCTGCCAAGGACCCCCCAGCCACTTCCTGCGCCACCGCTCCTCTGGTCGATCGTCCCACCAATACGAGCGGTCTGAGGCAGACCCCGGTGGCGAACCCTCCGGGGAGCTTGTGACTGGTGCCTGTTCCTCGTCCGATGCGAAGCCCTGGAATGTGCTGGCTGAAAGTGTGGGTGTGAAGAGCCAGTCGTCGAAATACTCGGCTGGCATGGGCCTGTGTGGGAAGAGGGCATGAAACTCCTCTTTGAGCAGAGGCTCCTCCAAGGCATAGTCCGGTACCCAGCTGTTGGCACTGGCCGGGGTACCCTCTTTGGCTAGGAGATATTCTACTCCCTCTTCCCCCCATCTCGAGTCTAAAATCTCTGTGACCTCGTTGATGTGCCCCCTTCTTGGCGACCCCCCCTTTCTGGGCCCTTCTCTGAGCGGGTCTGGTGCTGTGTCTGGCTCCTGAAATCTATGAGGTGCTTTGTAGGGCGTGAGCACCGATCTATGGAACACCGGATGCATTCTGGAACCCTCCGGAAGAGCCAACCGGAAAGCCACTGGATTGACCTGTGCCTGGACTTGGTAAGGTCCTAGCTGCTTATGTCCTAGCTTCTTCTTCGCTAACGATCTGGTCGGCACTGCTTGCGCTGCTAACCAGACCCAGTCTCCCACCTGTATGTCTTCCCCAACTCTTCGGTGTCTGTCGGCCTGCACTTTGTATGCGTGCTTTGCTAGTTCTAACTGCCTCCTAAGCTGTTCGTGAACCTCCTGCAACTCCGACGCTAAGGCTTCCGCTGCCTGTGGCTTCCCCTCCCCCACTCTCTCTAAACCCGGGAAGGTTCTGGGATGCCTCCCGTTGTTGGCGAAGAACGGCGTCAGCCCCGTCGACACGTGCTTCGTATTGTTGTAAGCGAACTCGGCGAGTGGCAGGTAGTCCACCCATGTCGTGGGCTGCTGATTGGCGTAGCATCTCAGGTACTGCTGCGTGATGGCGTTGACCCTCTCCGCTTGTCCGTTGGTCTGTGGGTGTCTCGCCGACGCTAAATTGACTTTGACGTTCAGAATGCCCATCAGCTTCTGCCAGAAGTTCGAGATGAACTGTCGCCCTCGGTCGGACAGAATAGACCGTGGTAGACCGTGGACTTTGAACACGTGGTCTATGAACAGTTTGGCGGTCTGCTCTGCCGTGGCTACCTTCGCACACGGAATGAAGTGTGCCATTTTGGTAAACATGTCCACCACCACTAGCACTGCTGTCTTTCCCCTCGAACTGGGCAGATCCGTGACGAAGTCCAGGGCCACCCTCTCCCACGGTTCAGACGGTGTCTGCAGCGGTTCCAGCAGTCCCGCCGGCGGTTTGTGAACTGACTTGGCCCTTTGGCAGGTGTCACATCTCGAGACGTAATCCGCTACTTCCCCCCGCATCTTGGGCCACCAAAAGTCTCTGGCTACTAGTTCGACAGTCTTTTCTTTGCCAAAGTGCCCGGCGGTGGGAGCGTCGTGTAGCTGCTGCAGTACCCTTGCGCGGAGGTCGTCTCCCGGCACGTAGAGTGCTCCCTTGTGGAGGAGCAACCCATCGCGTATCTGGAACTCGTCGGCCTTCGCTGTGCCCCTGTGCACCTCCTCCATCTTGGCCTGTGCGAAGGGGTCTTCCCGCAGCGCGCGACGTACGGCGTCCAGGTCCATGGTTGCCGACGCGCATGCCCACGCTTCCGGTGCGAAAATGTGCTTGGCCGCCGACGGTGCCGCCTCCTCAAGGTATTGCGGCTTTCTGGACAATGCATCCGCCATCACGTTGTTGTCGCCTGGAATGTACTCTATCTTGAAGTCGAAGTCCGCGAAGAACTCTGCCCATCTAATGTGTCTCTGGTTGAGGAACCTAGCCGTGCGCCAGTACTCCAGATTCTTGTGGTCCGTGTGGACCTGCACTGTGTGTCTGGCTCCGATAAGGAAGTGCCGCCATGCCTTGAACGCTGCATGGGACTCCTCCCCCTTACTGCTCTCCGGTGGGGAAGCTGGTCCCGATTTCCAACTGCTGCTTTCTGAGTCCCCTCTGGCCCCTCCTTCCTGTGGTGTTCCCTCTGGCAACCCCCTAGCTCTGACCACGGGAGCCCCTTTCTGTGAATCCTCTGATTCGCTGGAGAGACTTAGAGACCTCGGACGGCTATCATCGCTGACCTCTCCCTCGGATTCCTCTCCCTCGGTCTCTAATTCCTCCCTTTCCTGTCCCTCTGCTCCTGAACCCCTGACAATTACTTTTTATAAATTGGTTTATCTCAGTCTCTGCCTGTGGTCCTTGGGTAAACAGTTTTTTAAAATATCTCTGGAAACACTTTCTAATTTCTTCTGGTTTCTGAATATTTTCTCCTTCAACCTCCAGATTGGTGATAAAATTCATTTTTTGTCTCTTTTTCAACTGCCATGCTAATAATTTTCCACATTTATTTGCTGATTCAAACGATCTTTGTCTCATTTGTTTAATTTTCCATTCAACCTCCTGATTAATCAATTTCGCATATTGTGCTTGGTGAAATTTAATTTCTCTTAACACTTCCTTTGACTTTGGATTAAGTCTGAGTCTCTTTTCACCATCTCTTATCTTCTCTAGTATCTTGTCTTTTTTCCCGTTCCAGAGTTTTTTCTTAATAGAATTCTGTTGAATCAGAAACCCTCTCATAACTGCTTTACTCGCGTCCCAGATTGTTTTTTTTTCCACCGAAGTGTTCAAATTTATTTCAAAGTAATCCTTCAACGTTTTTTGAGCCTTCTTCACAATCTCCTGGTCTCTAAACAACGTGTCATTCATTCTCCATCTAAAGGATCCAGCAGGTGTAAGTCTCAAATCCATTTTCAAGGCGTTATGGTCGGAGCAAGTTTTGGGGCAGATCTCTATTTTTTTAGTCTTAGGTGCCAGTCCTCTAGTCATCCAGATTTGGTCGATTCTTGTCCATGAAAGGTGGGCCTCAGAAAAGAATGTCCCTTCTTTACCTAGTGGGTTTTTTGTCCTCCAAATGTCAGTCAAGTCCATGTTGTCTGTTAGTTCAAAGAAAGTTTTAGGTAGTCTGCCATCTTTAGTCAAATTTTGGTTTTGTGACTTGTCCATGTAGGTGGAGACCACCCCGTTCATATCTCCCATCAAAATGATGTTAGTATAGTCAATATGATCCAACATTATCTCATGCAGCTTTTTGTAAAATTCCGATTTCCCCTCATTTGGTGCATATATTCCTACTATCAAAAATTTTTCTCCTTGTATTTGTATTTCAATCGCCAGGATTCTTCCTTGTTCATCTTTGAACAAAAACTTTGGTGCTAGGTTCTCCTTTGCATAAATCACTACTCCTCTTTTCTTAACTTTGTCTGAAGAAATAAATTCTTGGCCTAGTCTTTTATTAATTAGAACTCTCCTGTGGAGCCTAGTCACATGTGTTTCTTGCAAGCAGATAATGTCCAATTGTTCCTTCCTCAATATATGAAAGATCCTTTTTCGTTTCTCAGGGGAATTTGCACCGTGAATGTTCCAACTAAGCAGCTGCAGAGACATCTTGAATCAATTTGTCAGCCAGTAGGGGTGTCTCCCTTGTCGTCAATGTCTGGAGGTGGGATCGGTGTTGAGCCAGGCGGAGGTAGTGACCAGGCTCCTGCTACTCCTTTCCGAAGATCCTCCCCGTAGTCGTTCAGGAACTTTTCTTGGTCCTCTGCTGATCTAATTCTCACTTTTTTCTCTTTAATGCTGAAAGATAGTCCTTGAGGGAATTCCCACCTATAGGGAATTGTGTTGTTTCTCAATAAACTTGCAAGATCTTTATATGTGGTTCTTAGGTCCAACAATTGTTTGGGTATGTCTCTGAAGATTTCTGCTGTCTTTCCCTGAATCACCAGTGTATTTTTAAAATGGAGGCCGAGTATATTGTCTTTTTCTTGCTTAGATCTCAAAATGATCAAGCAATCTCTTGGTTTGTCCTTCTTGGCCACTCTTCCCAGTCTAAAAGCGGTGACAATTTTAAAGTCCTTCTCTTCTGCTAGGCCCCAGAACTTTGATATTTCTGCAGTCAAGTAGCCAATCAAGTCTTCTTTCTCAAGTTCTGGTATATTCCTAAGCCTGAGGTTGCTTTCCCGGTTTTTCAATTCTGCCATGGACAGATAGGCTTGCTGTTCATTGATCTGTCTACTCAGTGGTCTTACTTCTCCTCTAACTTCCTCTATTCTCTTTTTATTTTGGTCTGCTTTTAAATTTGCTTCTTCCGCTAATTTGCGATTTTGTACTGTTGTTGATTGAAGATTTCCAATAGCCTGTGTATTTTGAGCAACTTGGTCAGTTAATTTATTAATTGTGGCTGTCACTTGATCAAATTTAGACGCCTGTTCATCCGCTTTTTTATTTAAAGCAGCCAGCTGGTCCAATATTTCTTTGGATACTGGATCCAGCCCTCCTGAGGCCATGTCCCTAAAGGCTGGCTGCTTAGGTTCTCCTTCTTGCAGACCTGTAACAATTGGAACAGATGATCTACGAGGCTGCACAGGCAAAGTTAATTGCAATAGCTCAGTTTGTTTTGCTTTTTTGGCAGCCCTTGTTTTTGCAGCACCACTCATTCCACAGCTGTCCAAGTGTCAAGGTCAAATTGTAAATCCCATGGGAAAGACAAACCGAAACATAAACATCCAAGCAGAAGAATTGCAAAAACAACCAGCAGTTCCCAGAGACTAGAAATTCCACAGTCCAGTAGAGGGAGCTCCCCAAATATTAGATAGAAAGAAAAAAAAAGTAAAAAGTTTCCACCATTAAGTTCCCAAGTTTAAAAATTATGAAGAAACAAAAACCAAGGGGGAAAGCCTTCAAAAGTTCACTTTAAACTTGCAGAGAATAAGAGTTCTTAACAGTGGTGCATGCAACAGTTCCTTATTTGTAACTTCAAAAGTAGCCCCAATGTAGCCTTATAATTTTATACACAGTTACTGTTACCGCAATCTGATGGTCCTTTTGTATCCAGACAGCCCGGAAGCTGGGTTTTGAAACTTTGTAATCCACAGAAAGAAAGGAAGAAGATCACGATCTGTGTCCACTTATAAAAATACAATTATTGACTTTTATATAATCAAATCCGAATTTGCAAGGTATACTCCAACTTCTTTTAAAGCCCCTCTCAGCGCTTCAACTTTGTAACCCTTTGCTTGGTACTTTAAGCAGAGCCGGAAGACGGACTTCCTTTTTAACGTCTCCCGCTTTCAGCC
This sequence comes from Podarcis muralis, assembly GCF_964188315.1. NCBI lineage: Eukaryota > Metazoa > Chordata > Lepidosauria > Squamata > Lacertidae > Podarcis > Podarcis muralis. The sequence goes on from NC_135674.1 coordinate 13,167,800, forward strand.
GAATTTCAAAAATTTAGGTTCACAAATCTCCGGAGTCTTACTCACGAGTATGTTGTTTCAAATCGAATGTTCAAGGAAGAAAGGTCAGCGCTCATCAGCAGCAGCCGCGCGGCTTCACTTCCGCGGAAAGAGCGATGAACTCACAGCACCGCTACCCCCTCCACATTCCGGAGCCCCTTACGGGGTCCCTTCTTCGTTTCCGAGGTAGCTCTTGGTGCCCGCCGAGTCCCACGACCACAGGCTCACTCTACCTGTGGTTTTTCTTAGCGGGTCTCCGCTTTGCCGTAGCGGACGACCCTTTTCCGCGGAGCCCCTCTTCACTGCGCGAAGAGGACCGCCATTGCCGTTTCGCGCCGCCTCCGGAAGTCCTTTTTGGAGGTCTTCTCCGTGTTCGTATAGGAACTTTTGCTGGTCTTCTGTCGATTTGATTTTAACCTTCTTTTCTTTATAGGTAAAAGATAGTCCTTGTGGAAATTCCCACCTATAAGGAATTCCATTTTGTCTCAACAATTTTGCCAGTTCTGTATAGGCGGCTCTGAGGTCCAATAGTTGCTTCGGTATATCTCTGTAAATCTCAGCCCTTTTATCTTGTATTTCAAGTGATTTTTTAAAGTGAAGGCCTAGTATCTTGTCTCTCTCTTCCCTTGTTCTCAAAATTATCAAGCAATCTCTGGATCTGTCCTTCCTTACCAATCTTCCCAGTCTGAATGCCGATACAATTTTGAAATCACTGTCTTCTTTTATACCCCAGAACTTAGAAAATTCTGTTGTCAAATAGCCAATCAAATCTCCTTGTTCAAGTTCTGGAATCGCTCTCAGTCTGAGGTTGTTCTCACGGTTTTTCAGTTCCACCATTGACAGATAGGCTTGTTGTTCACCAATCTGTTTGTGCAGAGGCTTGACTTCTCCCTTAATCTCCTCGACCTCCTTTTTCGCTTGCTCTGCTTTTTGAATGGCTTCCCCAGCTAGTTTACGGAACACCCGCATTTAAAAGCCTAAACAGGGCTGCCTTCATATGTCTTTTAAAAGCAGGATAGTTGCTGATTTCCTTGACATCTGATGGGAGAGGGAGCCACCACCGAGAAGGCCCTCTGCCTGTATAACGCTGAATCTTGGGGTGGGGTGGGGCAAAATGCTTGTGTCAAAAATCCCACAAAAGCCAGGAAACAGCCGGCCTGAGCCCTTTGCAACGTCGCTTTCCACAAAAGTGCTCTTTGTTAAAAAGAAATGTGGGGAGCTCCGCCTTTGCCATGATTACCGGGCCCTGAACAAAATTACCATCCCGGACCGGTACCCCTTGCCCCTTATTTCGGAGTTACTGGAGCGGGTGCAAGGGGCGCAGGTGTTCACCAAGCTAGACCTCCGGGGTGCCTACAATTTGATTCGGATCCGCGCCGGGGATGAGTGGAAGACAGCATTCGGGACCCGGTACGGACAGTTCGAATACCTGGTTATGCCCTTTGGTTTGTGCAACGCGCCTGCTGTGTTCCAACGGTACATCAACCACGTGTTCCAGGACTTGCTAGACAAGTACGTGGTGGTGTACTTGGATGACATTCTGGTTTACTCCCGTGACCCGGCGTGCCACGAGGGCCATGTCCGGACCGTGCTGCAGCGCTTGCGCGAGCATCGTCTGTATGCAAAGCTCAGCAAGTGCGAGTTCCATCAGCGGTCAGTGGACTTCCTGGGGCACCGACTCTCACCAGGTGGGGTGCAGATGGATCCTGGGAAGGTGGCAGCGGTTCGGGAATGGGCGGCACCTCGGAACCGCAAGGACTTACAGCGTTTCCTGGGGTTCGCCAACTATTACCGGACCTTCATTGCGGATTATGCTCACCGCACCACCCCGTTGACCCGGCTACTGCGCCCCAAGACGCCGTTTTCCTGGGACAAGGAGGCGGAGGAGGCATTTCAAGGGTTGAAGGCCTGTTTCCAGAGAGCGCCAATCTTGCAACATCCGGATCCTTCTCGACCCTTTGTGGTAGAGACTGACGCCTCCAGTACGGCTCTCGGTGCCGTCTTGTCTCAGCAGCACGGACCGGAAGCGCCACTCTTACCCTGCGCCTTCTATTCCCGCCAGCTCCTTCCGGCGGAGCGTAACTATACCGTGTGGGAGCGGGAACTACTGGCCATCAAGGTGGCCTTTGAGGTTTGGCGCCACCATCTTGAAGAAGCACGATACCCGGTGGAGGTGAGAACCGACCACTGGAACCTGGAATACCTCCAGACCACCCGCAAGCTGAACCAAAGGCAGATCCGGTGGGCGTTGTTCTTTTCCCGGTTCCAGTTCCGGATCCGCTACATCCCTAGCTCCCAAAACCAGAAGGCGGATGCCCTGTCCCGGAAACCTGAAGACAACGCAGACACGGTTCAGCAAGCAGCACCCACCACGATCCTACCACCAGCTGCATTCCTGGCCACCCAGGAGGTTGAGCCACTGCAGGCTCGGGTGCGGGAACAGCAGCGGGTCGACGCTTGGGCCCAGGAACGACTCCGGGAACTGGCCGAAGGATCATGCCCTCAGTATCCAGGGCTGGTCTCGCATCAGGGTCTTCTGCTGCACCAGGGGCGCCTGTACATCCCACCAGGGCCGCTGCGGGCTGAGGTTCTCCGGATGACCCATGATGCTCCAGCGGCGGGGCACTTTGGGCGGTATCGGACCACCCATCTGGTAAGCCGTGAGTTTTGGTGGCCCCGTTTGAAGGCTGACGTGGCTCGCTACGTCGCTGGTTGTGACGTCTGCAGGCGGGCCAAGGGGCCTACTGGGCGACCCCCCAGCCTTCTTCAGCCGTTGCCGGTTCCACCACGTCCTTGGCACACAGTTTCTCTGGACTTTGTAGTGGAGTTACCCCCGTCTCGTGGCTGCACCTGCCTTCTAGTTTTCTCCGACCACTTCACGAAGATGGTGCATTGTGCCCCCTGCCCATCCGTACCCTCAGCTAAGGAAACCGCGCAGCTGTACCTTCAGCATGTCTTCCGCCTGCATGGCCTACCCGAGCGTGTAGTGTCCGACCGCAGCGTTCAGTTCACGTCCCGGTTTTGGCGTGCTTTGCACCAGGCCCTCGGAACAGAGGTCTGTCTCTCATCTGCTTACCACCCACAGACTGATGGCCAGACGGAACGGGCGAACACGGTGCTGGAACAGTACCTCCGGTGTTACTGCAGCTACCAGCAGGACGACTGGGTCGACCACCTAGCATTGGCGGAGTTCGCTTATAACAACACGGTGAATGCGTCCACCCAGCAGACCCCGTTCCAAGCCAGTTATGGTTTTCATCCACGGTTGTTTCCGGATGTGCTGCCGGCATCTGCGGTCCCTGCGGTGACAGAGTGGCTTCAGGAGCTCCAGTCCCAGCAACAGCTGTTGATGGAGCAGCTGCGCCAGGCCAAGGAGGCGTACAAGGTTCAGGCCAACCGCCACCGCCAGGTGGGGCCGGAACTTCACGTCGGTGACCTGGTATGGCTCTCCACTCGCCACCTCCACCCTTCTCGACCTTCGCGGAAGCTGGCCGCCCGGTTCACCGGCCCGTTCCCTATCGTGAACCAGGTCTCGCCTGTGGCATTCCGTCTCCGGTTGCCAGCAAACCTGAAGGTTCACCCGGTATTCCACAGGTCCCTTCTGAGTCCGGTGGCCCCACCCAACGAGTTCCACCCGAACCGTCCCCGACCGCAGCCAGTTTTGGTGCAGGGAGAGCCTGAGTACGAGGTGGAACGCATTCTGGACTCCCGATACCGCAGGGGAAGGCTGCAGTATCTCATTGACTGGAAGGGGTATGGGCCAGAGGACCGTTCCTGGGAACCAGCGGTCAACGTCCACGCGCCTGCCTGCATCCGAGAGTTTCATGCGGCGTACCCCAGCAAGCCGGGTCCGGACCCTCAAGTGAGGGGGGGGGCCTGGGAGGGGGGATGGTGTGATGGCCTGGGATTCCGAGTCTGAGAGCGATCCGGAGGAATCCCAGCCGGCACAGGAGTCCCCGCCTCCAGGGCCGGCTGAACTGGGGCAAGGCCTAGATGCTGAGGAACCTCAAGAGCAGGCACCAGGTGAAACCATTCTGGCCCCAGAGGTGCTGGAAGACTCAGTGGCTACAGGTGAGCCTCCCCCGGGGCCCAGTAACCCTTCGGCCTCTCCTGATCTGCAGAGGCTTAGGGCAGAGAGGCGAAGGGAATTGGTGTCTCCCAGGAGGAGTGCTTGCCTTAAGGCCAAGAGAGGCGGGGCTTCTGGGGGCCGGGACCGCCCCCGGCCTTAGAAGAAGATAAAGGTCAGGCAGCCCGGTCCCAGGTTGCGGGAGCAACGTCGTTGTGGAGTACCTGCTTTACCCAGTCCTTGATCTGCACTCCCAGTGTGCCTGTTCCTCGCCCGGCTTCCTGTTCCTGACTATCCGGTGTTCCTGTTCCTCACCTGGACTCCTGCTTCTGCCCTACCAGTGTTCCTGTTCCTCGCCTGGACTCCTGCTTCTGCCCTACCAGTGTTCCTGTTCCTCGCCTGGCTTCCTGCTTCTGCCCTACCAGCGTTCCTGTTACCCCGCCCGGCTCCCTGTCTCGGACCTCGCGTCTCATCTAGTGATCGTCTACCCTGCTAGAGACTCTGGACTGATCTTGGGCTACGGTAATAGTACCTTATCCCCCCTGGGACCAGCACATAACCCTTCACCCCAGATAGAAATAAGATCGTTGCGTTTTCACTAATCACAAGCAGGAATTCAAGAACTGTGTGGGATGGATTATAACAGGAGAGAGGATTGGTGAACGGTGAGAAAGAGGAAAATTTTCATGACACAGTTAAAAAATGGCGTCTCGCCAAGACAGGCTTGCCGGAGAAAGAAGGACAGGGGGAGGAGAATCAGGATCATTCGAAAGAGAAGGAATGTTGGAACGCAAGCTTGACCTGACAGAGCCTCCTGATTCATTTGATTTATTTGGCAAGCCTGAGAAAAGTAAAGGACAGACCGAAGATTACCGTAATTTTCGCTCCAAAACACGCACTTTTTTGCTCCTAGAAAATGCCTGTGCGATATACGTAGCGAATGCACTCATGGCTGCCGTCAGTCAAGCAAAGCGGGAGCTGCTTGCAGGGCTTCTGTCCCGCTCTAGCTTTGCTTGGTTTACAGCCAGGAGGAGGGGGAGGAGCCAGGGAGGAGGGAGGGAAGGAGAGCCATGGCAGCAAAGCGGGCAGCAGCCACTTACATGGGAGAAGGGACAGACGGGAGCCATAGCGAGCCGGAAAAAGCGCCGCGTAGCCAGCAACAGCTGCTGCAGCCTCAGCTAGCAAAGGTCCGTGTGCTCTCTAAACGGAGCAACGAGGCTGCAGAGGGACGGCAGGGCACAGGAGGGCTCTGAGCCACGAGCGCAGTGAAAACCAGTAAAAAAGTTTTTTAAAAGGCTGCTAGGGACAGGAGGGCACGGGATGAGGGAGAGGGGGAAATTACGATTCTCCCAGCGTCTCAGCTGATCCGCTGAGCAGGACTTGGGTTGCAGGGGATTCGCCATTAGCTGCGTAAAGCAACAAAGAGGGAGAGAAGCAGCAAAGCGGGAGAGGAAAGGAGCTGTTTACACTACTGTAAGTGGCTGCTGTCCGGTTGGCTCCTTAAAAGCAACAGTGCTCTTTCCCTCCCCCCTCCCCGCTCAGCTCCCCGAAAAGCTCCTTTTCCACACACCCCACGTGAGCTCCTTCTCCCCTTAAACCCCTCTCCTGCATCATTAGCAGCATCCTTCTCCACACACCCCATGCGTGTTCCTTCTCCCCTTAGACCCCTCGCCTGCATTATTAGCCGCATCCTTCTCCACACACCCCACGCATGTTCCTTCTCCCCTTAAACCCCTCGCCTGCATTATTAGCTGCATCCTTCTCCACACACCCCATGTGTGTTCCTTCTCCCCTTAAACCCCTCTTCTGCATTATTAGCAGCATCCTTCTCCACACACCCCACACGTGCTTCTTGTCCCTTGAATGCTTTTCCTTCCTTCCCCACTTAAAACGTGGTTACAAAACACGGATCCACATGGATCCTCAGGATTTTTGCACTGGGTAACTCCAAGTTCACCATCAGATCACATAGCATATCCATGGCTACAGCCTGCACCAAAAAACACACACACGCACCCACTGTTTCATGGGGCTGCAATGGCACAAAAACGTGGTTACAAAGCATGGATCCACATGGATCCTCAGGATTTGTGCATTGGGCTACCCTAAACTCACCGTCAGATCACGTCTGTGGCCACAGCATGAACCACAAAAATCATACATCCATGTTTCGTTTAGAATATTTTTTTCTTGTTTTCCTCCTCTAAAAACTACGTGCGTGTTATGGTCAGGTGCGTGTTATAGAGTGAAAAATACGGGATTTTTACATTTTTTTTGGAAGCGTTGAACAGAGGCTGTCCCTGAGTGATATGATCTTTGAAGAGTACAAAACCCACACAAAGGATGCCTGTTTTCAATCTGCTTGTGAAAATTATCAGAGATTGCAAAGAAAGGAATATACGATAACAACAAGAAGAGAAAGAAAGTAATAAAGGACTATCTGGATTGAACTGGATAGAACTGTCTAATTAAAGCAGTAACATAAGTGATGTTTGGACTCGTTCGGAGTTTTGGACTCGTGCAGAGCTTGATGTATGGGTACCCCCAACAAAATTTAAAATTTGGCTGTATAATTTGGAACTAATGTGATTTGGATAATGTGATGTGATTGGCCTGTTAATAAAAATTATTATAAAAAAAAAAAAAGATAATCCCAACCAGGCTAAACCTGTTGTAGAAGCCCTAAAAGGAAATTCGATAGTACATAGGTGGGAATTCCCAGAGGGCATCTCCTTCTTCTTCAATGGGAAAAGGCAGAGGTTCACAACGCCGGAAGACGCCAAGAAATTTGGGACAAAGGCCACTTTTCAGAGAAATGCCCGATTGATTTTGATTTTGTGCCTGATTTCCAAACATTCCTGTCCCGCAAACTAGGCTGTACCATGTCTATGGAACAGAATCATGTAGAACAGGAACGTCCAACAGGTAGATCACGATCTACTGGTAAATTGCAGGGCATTCCTGGTCAATCTCTGGCCCCTCAGGGATCTCCTCCCACCCAAAATTAAAAAAAGAATAAAAGAATAGAAATAGCTCAACAACCACTGCTTCCTATTATGTTCTGTGTATATCACTATGCTAATTTGGTTTCATTCACTCATATCTTCCGTTTCATTCATTCATACCTTCCGTTTCATCCATTCATTTGCTTCCTAAAGCTGAACAACTTTGCCTTTCATAAAAAAAGCCCTGGCTCTGGTCGAGGCCAGCCTAACCTCCCTGTGGCAAGGGATCTCCAAGATGTTTTTGTTTGAAGACCGTAAGGTCCTCCATGGGACATACCAGCAGAAGCGGTCCCGTAGGTACGAGGGTCCTAGGCCATATAGGGCTTTAGAGGTTAAAACCAGCACCTTAAACCTGATCCTGTACTCCACCAGGAGTCAGTGCAGCTGGTATAGCACTGGGTGAATGTGATCTTGCAGCGAGGACCCCATAAGGAGTCTCGCCGCGGCATTCTGCACCCGCTGGAGTTTCTGGGTCAGTCTCAAGGGCAGCCCCAAGTACAGCGAGTTACAATAATCAAGCCTGGAGGTGACCGTTGCGTGGATCACAGTGGCTAGGTCAGTGCGAGAGAGGTAAGGAGCCAACTGCTTAGCTTGGCAGAGATGAAAAAATGCCACCTTTGTTATAGCTGCAACCTGTGCCTCCATAGATGTCGAAGATTACACCCAAACTCTTAACGGTAATTGTGAAGAAAAACTCCACCCCACCCTCTCTCTATATATAAGGTTCTGGGAACTTCTGTTTCAGTGTATCTGAAGAAGTGTGCATGCACACGAAAGCTTATACCCAGAACAATCTTCTTTGGTCTCTAAGGCGCTGCTGGACAATTTTTTAATTTATTTCGACTGCATCAGACCAACGCAACTACCTACCTGAATCTATTATTATTATTATTATTATTATTATTATTATTATTATTATTATACCAAGAACAGGTCAATACAAAGTCAGTTTCAAAATCTCTGCATTCCTCCCTGCCGACAGCAACAGTTTTGGATCATCTGTTAAAAACCAACCGCAGGCTGCTTTCAACTGGAAAATTTATTTAACAGTGAATATGTTAAATACAGCATTCAACAGGCATTGGTTTGTACAGGGGGGGAAACCCAGCATCATCATGCTTGTCCAAAGGATTGTCTCTGCCAAAACGAAAAGAGTGATCATACAAAAATACATTTGATTTCATTTGGTTTCGTTTTGACCTAAGGCACTGCTCTGAAATATTTGGGAATGGCAAAAAGGTTTGGGAGAGGGCGGAAGACGAGACGGAAAGGGGGCTGGATCTCTAGTTCTCAACTGGTATCCCAAGAAATGGGGCATCATGCCAGTATGAACATCTGCCCTGAAGCCGCTCTTTATAGAAATAATAAATTATTACAGTGGTACCTCAAGTTACAAACGCTTCAGGTTACAAACGCTTCAGGTTACAAACTCTGCTAACCTGGAAGAGTTACCTCGAGTTGAGAACTTTGCCCTAGGATGAGAACGGAAATCATGTGCCGGCGGCACAGCAGCAGGAAGAGGCCCCATTAGTGAAAGCACGCCTCTAGTTGAGAACAGTTTCAGGTTAAGAACGGACCTCCAGAACGAATTAAGTTCGTAATTAGAGGTACCACTGTAGTAGTAGTAGTATTGTTATTATCATATTATTGCTTTAGTTAAATAAATGGTTTAAATTGTGATGAAGGAAATGATTCTTTTTCTCCTTCCTCACCATCATTTCATCATCATCTGTCTATGTCTTTCTAAGAGTAGAACCAAATCAGTCACTTTTGATATAACAGTAAAAACTACTCTGGAAATTTATCATTCCAAAAAAGAAACCATCCTCTGCTTGTCAAGATGAAGAGGATGCTAGCGAGGCTGAACCTTTATGTAAAGAAAGAGATTTTTAATTCAAGTTTTCCTGACTAGGGATTTAAACTGTGATAAACAGTCACAGGGCTGCCACTTACCGGGCTGATCTTGCTTTTCGAGGCCCAGCTCGTCGTCTTTAACACCTTCGTCCTCCACATTGGACTTGTCGTTGGTCTGTGTTAGAGGTAGCAGAAAGTCAGAAGAATTTAAGGTAGAAAAAGGAACACGTCAGGGGTGCCCAATCTCTCCATTACTTTTTATATCAGTCCTGGAGGTTTTGCTAAATATGATTAGAAGGGATCAGTTGGTTAAAGGGGTTCAGGTCGGAGCTAAACAATACAAACTGAGAGCATTTGCAGATGATTTGGTACTTACTTTACAAGAGCCAGAATCTAGTACAAAAAGAGTTCTAGAATTAATTCAAGATTTTGGTCAAGTGGCAGGATTTAAACTGAACAGAAGTGGCAAAAAGACATTTCTAAATTTGTCAAGAAGTGGCAAAAAGACATTTCTAAATTTGTCTGGCAGGGCAAGAAGCCCAGAATAAAATTTAAGATTTTAACTGATGCAAAGGAAAGGGGGGGATTTGCCCTGCCAGACCTCAAACTTTACTATGAATCAGCAGCTTTCTGCTGGTTGAAAGACTGGTTACTTCTTGAGAACACAGACATTTTGGATTTAGAAGGTTTTAACAATACTTTTGGGTGGCATGCATATTTGTGGTATGACAAGGTTAAAGCTCATAAAGGTTTTAAAAATCATATTGTCAGGAAAGCACTATATAATGTCTGGATTAGATACAAAGATTTGTTGGAAAACAAAACTCCAAGGTGGTTGTCGCCAATGGAGGCAAAAGCTGTTAAAAAGCTTAATATGGAGTCTAAATGGCCGAGATATTGGGAAATTTTAGAACAAGAAGGGGACAAACTGAAATTGCAGAGTTTTGAGAAATTAAAAGGAAAAGTGAGAGATTGGCTTCATTATTATCAAATAATGGAGGTTTTTAAGATGGACAGGAAAATTGGCTTCCAGGTGGAAAAATCAAAATTGGAGACTGAACTGTTAGAATCCAGTACTAAAAATCTGTCAAAAATGTATAACTTGCTGTTGAAATGGAATACACAAGATGAAACGGTTAAATCAGCAATGATTAAGTGGGCTCAGGATATTGGTCATAACATTATGTTTGCTGACTGGGGAAAGTTGTGGACCACCGGGATGAAATTTACGGCATGTAATGCCCTAAGAGAAAATATTATGAAAATGATTTATAGGTGGTACATGACCCCAGTCAAGCTTGAAAAAAATTATCACCTGCCTGATAACAAATGTTGGAAATGCAAAGAAAATGAAGGTACATTCTTTCACCTTTGGTGGACGTGCCCAAAGATTAAGGCGTTCTGGGAAATGATCTATAATGAATTGAAAAAGGTATTTAAATATACCTTCCTGAAGAAACCAGAGGCCTTTCTCTTGGGTATTGTTGGCCAAGGGGTGTTAAAGAAGGACAGAACAATTTTCATGTATGCTACAACAGCAGCAAGAATACTCATCGCAAAGTATTGGAAGACACAAGATTTACCCACCTTGGAAGAATGGCAGATGAAGGTGATAGACTACATGGGCCTGGCAGAGATGACGAGCAGAATCCGAAACCAGGGAAGAGAAACAGCGGAAGAAGATTGGAAAAAATTTAAGGATTATTTAAAGAAATATTGCAAGATCAATGAATGTTAAAATGACGCTGGATTTGAAAACATGTGGTTATTAGCGGTAATGGATAAGTTAAAGAGAAAAAGTAAGATTAAAATTAAGTCAAAATTAAGGGAAGGATTTGCTGAACAATTAATTAGAAATTGGAATACAGAAAGGGGAGGTATGAGGAAGTCGAGAAAGTAAGATATAAGAAATTAAGGGTTGAAATTATACGTGTTTTTATGTTTGTTTTGTTTACTGTATAGTTTTGTTTTGTTTTTCTTGTGATAAAAAACTTTTGAAACTTTTAATAAAAATGTATTTTAAAAAAAGGATTTAAACTGAACAAAACTAAAACCAAGGTTTTGGAGAAAAACTTAAAACCTGTTGAAAGGGAGAGGTTTCAGAATGTGACAGGTCTAACTGTGGTTAAGAAAGTGAAATATTTGGGGATTAATATGACAGCTAAAAATTTGAATTTATTTAAAGATAACTATGAAAAATGTTGGACAGAAGTGAAAAAAGACTTAGAAATTTGGTCGAAGTTGAAGCTTTCCTTGTTGGGTCGAATTGCAGCTATAAAAATGAATGTATTGCCTAGAATGTTGTTTTTGTTCCAAACATTGCAAATTATGGACAAAATGGACTGTTTCAAGAAGTGGCAAAAAGACATTTCTAAATTTGTCTGGCAGGGCAAAAAGCCCAGAATAAAATTTAAGATATTAACTGATGCAAAAGAAAGGGGGGGGGGGTTGCCCTGCCAGACTTTAAACTCTACTATGAATCAGCAGCTTTCTGCTGGTTGAAAGATTGGCTACTTCTTGAGAATACAGATATTTTGGATTTAGAAGGGTTCAACAACACCTTTGGGTGGCATGCATATTTGTGGTACGACAAGGTTAAAGCTCACAAAGCTTTTAAAAATCATATTGTCAGGAAAGCACTGTATAATGTCTGGATCAGGTATAAAGATTTGCTGGCAAACAAAACTCCCAGGTGGTTATCCCCAATGGAGGCGAAGGCCGTGAAAAAACTTAATATGGAGTCGACATGGCCGAAATATTGGGAAATTGTGGAACAAGATGGGGATAAATTGAAACTGCAGAGTTATGAGAAACTGAAAGATAAAGTGCGAGACTGGCTTCACTATTATCAAATAATGGAGGTTTTTAAGTCCGATAGGAAAAATGGTTTTCAGGTGGAAAAATCGAAACTGGAGACAGAACTGTTAGAACGCAAAACTAAGAACTTGTCAAAAATGTATAACTTGCTGTTGGAATGGAATACACAAGATCAAACAGTTAAATCAGCTATGATCAAGTGGGCACAAGATATTGGTCATAACATTATGTTTGAAGACTGGGAACGGTTATGGACCACCGGTATAAAATTTACGGCATGTAATGCCTTAAAAGAAAATATTATGAAAATGATTTATAGGTGGTACATGACCCCAGTCAAGCTTGCAAAAATATACCACTTGTCTGACAATAAATGTTGGAAATGTAAAGAGACTGAAGCTCCAGTACATTCTTTCACCTTTGGTGGACGTGCCCAAGGATTAAGGTTTTCTGGGAGAAGATTTATAATGAAATGAAAAAGGTATTTAAATATACCTTCTTAAAGAAACCAGAGGCCTTTCTCCTGGGTATGGTCGGCCAATTGGTGTCAAAGAAGGATAGGACATTTTTTATGTACGCCACAACAGCAGCAAGAATACTTATCGCAAAGTATTGGAAGACAGAAGAACTACCCACCATGGAAGAATGGCAGATGAAAGTTATAGACTATATGGGACTGGCAGAGATGACCGGCAGAATCCGAGACCAGGGGAAAGAGGCGGCGGAAGAAGATTGGAAGAAATTTAAAGACTATCTTAAGAAATATTGTAAAATTGTTGAATGTTAAGACGATGTTGATTCTGAAATTAAGGGGTGGCTAGCTGTAACTATTATGTAAATACGAAAAGAAAGCTTTAAAATTTAATAGAAATTAAGGGAAGGATTTGTTGAAGAGAATTAATTAGAGAATGGAATGCAGTAAGGAAAGGTATGAGGAGGTCGGGAAAGTAAGTTTCATGAACATAAGGGAATGAAGTTATACATGGGGGGGGTTGGGTTTTTTTGTATGTATTTTTGATTTTCATTTTTGTGTTTTTTGTGATTTTTATGTTTTAAAAATTTGTGAAAATGCTAATAAATATCTTTTTTAAAAAAAAGAAAGTCAGTTGCAAGATGAGTTGCTGGTTGTAAGACAGCCCTGTGCGCAGTTGGCATCTGAAGGACATCAAAAGCCATAGGAAACCTTCCTCTGGTTGTCAATATGAAAAGGATGCCAGCAAGGTTGAACCTTTCTGTAAAGAAAGTCTGACAGAGACCATATAACACCGGTCCTGAAAGACCTGCATTGGCTCCCGGGACGTTTCCGGGCACAATTCAAAGTGGCAGTGCAGACCTTGAAACCCCTAAATGGCCCAGTAGAAGAAACTTTCCTCTGGTTGTCACTATTAAGAGGATGCCAGCAAGGCTGAACCGTTCTGTAAAGGATTTAAATCAAGTCTTTCCAAGATCATATAACACCGGTCCTGAAAGACCTATGTTGTCTCCCAGTACGTTTTCGGGCAAAATTCAAAGTGCATTAAGAGGATGCCAGCGAGGATGAACCTTTCTGTAAAATAAAGTCTGACTGAAAGACCTACATTAGCTCCCGGGACGTTTCCAGGCACAATTCAAATTGTCAGTGTGGACCTTGAATGCCTTCAACAGCCCAGCAGAGGAAACGTTCCTCTGGTTGTCAATATTAAGAGGATTCCAGCAAGGTTGAACCTTTATGTAAAATAAAAGATTTCAATTCAAGTCTTACTGAGACCACATAACACTGGTTTCAGAAGGACCTACTGTCAGCGGCTGCCTCAGGTCCCAGCTCACAAAGGACCAACGCCAGTTGCTCTTTATAAACAAAAGTCTTTATTGTGGTTCATTGTTGGTTTGACATCCGTGGCGCGCAGCGCTACGTCTGAGTCCTTAGACCGGCGAAGTCCCGTCTGAATCCACCCCTCCTTTACACCAGTTCAATACTGGAGCTTTGCTCCACCTCTTCCTTTCCTCCCTCTGCTCCTTTCGCCTCCGGGTCCTCCTGCCCTCTGGGGTCCCAACCCTCCTGGACTCTTCGGAGGCGGATTCTTCTGACTCCTCCCCCTGTCTCCGGCGGGCTTTGGGACCTGGCTCCCAATCCGGATTTTCTGCTGTCCCTCGCGCCTCTACATTTGAACTTGGCGCGCGCGCCCAGCCGCCCACTTTCCTCCTAACGGCTACACTGCTCCCTTCACTGCTTCCTCCTTCAGGGAGGCTGGCCGGCCCTGCTCTCTCCTCCGCCCCTCCACTCTCTGACGGAGGCGTGGTCATTCCTGCCTCACTCTCTCCTCCTGCAGGAGGAGGCTTTTGTTCTAATCTGTGGGATTCTTCCCCCCCGCTGCGCTCTGGTGGGGAAGCTATCCCTGATTTCCAGCTGCCGCTTGGCGACTCCCCACTGGCCCCCCTTGCCCTGACCCTGGGGGCCTCCTTCTGGGAATCTTCTGATTCGCTGGAGAGACAAAGGGAATCTCTCTGGTCACTGTCACACCCTCCTGCGCTCCCCTCCGATTGTTCCCCTTCGCTCTCCATCTCCTCCTTCTCCTGTGGCTCAGTCCCTGAGCCCCTGACACCTACGTTGGCCCCTAATATGTTTTGTTATGTACTGAGTTGAATAGGATCCAAACTGCAGCAGTCTGATTGGTCCTAGAACAATAGGATCCAAAAGGCAGCAGTCTGATTGGTCCTAGAACAATAGGATTCAGAATGCAGCAGTCTGATTGGTCCTAGAACAATGCAGCAGTATGATTGGTTGGCAGGAACCACCCAATCATGCTCCAGATAGAAGTGAATCCACAACCTGATTGGCTTACAGTAGAATTCCGGAATTAGCCAATCATGTGCAGCCCATTGTGTAAATAATGTATATAAAGCAGATACTCTGAGGGGACATTCATTCATTCCTCCTCACCACTATGAGCTGAATAAAGAGCATGAAATCACTTTGCGACTCTGAGTATATTTCACTGGCGACGAGGATGGGATCCCGCTGAGCTGACGGCCACACACAGCACCGCAGCACCGCCACCTGCCGCACCGCTGCCTCGCACCGTGTATCCAGGCTTCAGCTCCGGGACACAAGGAACTCAGAATGGCAACCGACAGCAGCTTCTCGCTGTTCAACCCAGCATCTGGAGACTGGGAAGCGTACGCCTCCCGTTTCACCTTCCTCCTAGAAGCCAAAGGGGTCACCGATGAAGAAGACGCCAAGAAGAGGGCAATATTCTTCAGCGTCTGCGGAGAGGAGACGTTTGAAATTGCCCGGGCTCTCCTTGCGCCTGAAGACATTGCTACTGTTCCATACAAAACAATAATGGAACAGCTGAAGGGGCACTTTTCGCCACAGCCCTCAGTGGTGGCTCGTCGAAATGCCTTCTACGCAAAGCGGCAAGCCCCTGGGGAAACCATAACTGGGTTTGTGACCTCTCTCCGCCAAGCTGCCCGGTTCTGCAACTTCTCAGAGCTGGAGAACATGCTTCGTGACCGCCTCGTCGGTGGCCTGAAGGATGAGAAGCTGCAACGACGCCTCTACGCTAAGAAGAACCTAACGTTCCAGGTCGCTCTGGAGGAGGCCCTGGCAACGGAAGCTGCCGAGAGGTCGACGCAAGAGGCATGGCCGAGCCAGCCATCCCAACCGAGGGTCCACCATGAAGACCTCACCGACGACTCAGGATCCAACAGGGAGGAGGTGCACCGAGTACAGCAGCGCACTCAAGTAGCCCACATACCACAGCTGCCTCGACGAGAAGGAGGGAACTGCGCAAGCTGTGGAGAAAGTCACGAGAGGAGGACCTGCCGTTTCCGCAACGCGGAGTGCAGGCAGTGCAGAAAGTTGGGACACATCGCCCGGGTGTGTCGGGCTCGGCCCACCCGACGCCAGACATCAGATGACCAATCCAAGAGCCCCAGGTCCCGGGGCCCAACGCACCAAGGCAACTCGACGGAGCTCACGGACTTCCAGGTATACCAGTTGCCCCACCCCAACGTAGAGAAAATTTATGTAGAGGTACAGATAGAGGGGGGCCCATGCCGCATGGAGCTTGACAGGGGTTCAACTCTATCCATAATCTCGGCAAGGACCTTAAGGAAACTGTGTCCTACTGGGGGTCCCAAACTCAGGCCGGCCCCATTCACCCTCCGGGACTTCCAGAAACGTAAGGTCCCCACCATGGGGGTGGGGACCTTCAGGGTGCAATACCGAGGGCGGACGCGGCGACTGGACTTGCTTGTGGTCAAGGGCCCCTACATTAGCTTACTGGGATTGGCATGGTTTGGACCACTGGGGCTAGCCGTCACCGGGGTGAACCACACGAGCTTACAAGTGGACGTGGACGCCATATGCAAGGAATTTCCGGGGGTTTTTGATGGGAAATTGGGACAGTATACGGGGCCCCCCATTGCTCTACAGCTTGACCCCGCAGTACGACCGGTCAGGCTCAAGGCCCGCCAGGTCCCGTTCGCCCTGAAACCCCATATAGACGAGGAATTGGACCGACTCGTGGAGCAAGGAGTGCTGGAGCCGGTGCCTAATGCCCCCTGGGAAACCCCAATTGTCACACCCGTCAAGCCTAATGGTTCGGTCCGCATCTGCGCAGACTACAAATGTACCATAAACAAGGCCCTCACGGCCCATGCATACCCAGTGCCAGTGGTCAGCCATGTCCTTGCCACCCTGGCTGGGTCGAAAATTTTTGGCAAGCTGGACTTGGCCCAAGCATATCAACAGCTG
This sequence comes from Podarcis muralis, assembly GCF_964188315.1. Taxonomy (NCBI): domain Eukaryota; kingdom Metazoa; phylum Chordata; class Lepidosauria; order Squamata; family Lacertidae; genus Podarcis; species Podarcis muralis. The sequence continues at coordinate 13,184,298 of NC_135674.1, forward strand.
CCAGTTGATGAGGCCACAGCAGAGGCACAGACGATTGTGACGCACAGAGGAGCGTTCAGGGTAAAGCGGCTGCAATTCGGTGTCAGCGTGGCACCAGGCATATTCCAGAATCTAATGGACTCGCTCCTTAAAGGGATTCCTGGCGTCACCCCCTTCTCCGATGATGTGTTGATTGCCGGGCCCACACCAGAGGAGTTTGAGGACCGCCTCCGCACTGTTCTGCACCGTTTCCAGACAGCGGGTCTCAAGGTGAAGCGGGAAAAATGTCTACTAGGAGTGCCTCAGGTGGACTTTCTGGGATTTATGGTGGACGCAGAAGGGGTCCACCCAACTGGGGACAAGGTACGGGCCATTTGTGATGCCCCAGCGCCCAAGAACAAGACTGAACTTCAGGCCTTCTTGGGACTATTGAACTTTTACCATTCCTTCCTTCCCCACAAGGCGGCGGTAGCGGAGCCCCTACACAGACTCCTGGACAAGCGGGCCCCTTGGGTGTGGGGCCAGCGCCAGGAGGCCGCATTCCAGGCAGTCAAGGACTTGCTTGTCTCAAACTCGGGCTTGGCACACTTCGACGAGAGGCTGCCAGTGGTGCTAGCATGCGACGCCTCGCCCTATGGCATTGGCGCTGTCCTGGGACACCAACTCCCGGATGGAAGAGAGGTACCGGTGGCATACTTTTCCCAGACACTCAATGCAACCGAGCGGAACTACTCGCAAATCGACAAGGAGGGTCTGGCAATCGTGAAGGGAGTAAAAAAATTCCATGATTTCTTGTACGGGCGGCCCTTTACTGTGGTGACTGACCACAAGCCGTTGCTTGGCTTGTTTGCCCCCGAAAAGCAGACCCCCCAAGTGCTGTCTCCTCGCGTCCTCAGGTGGTCAATTTTCCTTGCCAGCTACCAGTATGCACTGATTCACCGCCCTGGGAAGGCGATGGGCCATGCGGACGCCCTCAGCAGGCTACCACTACCGGAAACAGGCCCCGACCCAGCACCTGCACAAGAGGTTATGAGCCTGGAGCTGCTTCCCGACCGCCCCATTCAGGCACAAGAAGTTGCAGACCATTCCAAGAAAGATAGGGTCATCTCCCGGGTCCTGGACTGGGTGTGGAGGGGATGGCCCAGCAGCAGCCCCGGGCCAGAATTCACTGGCTACACAACCCGCAAACATGAACTGTCGGCCCACAAGGGGTGCCTGTTATGGGGAAGCAGGGTCGTTGTTCCCCAGCCCCTCCGCAAAAGGGTCCTCACAGCCCTACACGAGACACACCCAGGGGTAGTAAGAATGAAGGCCCTTGCCAGGAGTTATGTGTGGTGGCCGGGGATCGACGGAGAGATAGAGGCCTGGGTCAAACACTGCCAGGCCTGCCAAGAATCCCGCCCAGATCCCCCAAGGGCCCCAGTCCAGTCCTGGGAGTCCGCCCGAGCACCATGGTCACGCCTGCATGTGGACTTCGCTGGCCCCTTTCAGGGGAAAACATTCTTCATAGTGGTGGACTCCTACACCAAATGGCTGGAAGTCGCACTGGTACCGTCCACTTCTACGTCCGCAGCCATCCGGGTACTACGCAGGCTGTTTGCAACCCACGGGCTCCCTGACACTCTCGTCTCAGACAACGGGACTGCATTTACGTCAGGAGAATTCCAAACCTTTACAGCGCAGAACGCCATCCGCCACATCCGTTCGGCGCCATTCCACCCTGCCACCAATGGCCAAGCAGAACGCATGGTGCGGACCACCAAGGACACCCTTCGCCGCATGACGCAAGGGGATTGGGAGTACCGCCTTGCCACATTCCTTCTAGCACAGCACAGCACCCCCAGCTCAACGACTGGCCGGAGCCCCGCTGAACTACTAATGGGTCGGCGCCTTGCAATCAGATTGGACCGCCTTCACCCCGATAGAGCTCAGGATGAGGTAGTGGTGGGGGAAGGCAGGAACCCCCGGACCTTCGAGGCCCAGGACCCAGTGTACGCAAAGAATTTTGGGGCAGGCCCTGCATGGGTATCCGCCACAGTCACCAGGGTCACTGGCCCCGTGTCGTACGAGGTGCTAACAGATGGGGGGCAATGCTGGCGCCGCCACTGCGACCAGATACGGCGACGATTCCCGGGAGAAAACCAGGAGGAGGAGGACAGGTCAGAGGAGTCCCAAGGGAACAGTGGGGCAGTGAGGCCCATAGAGCAGCAGGGGCAAGTAGGAGAGGCAGAATCAGTAAATACAGAGAGGACCTGTGAGGCCGAAAGGACACCGGAGCCAGAACCATGACTGAGCGAGCCGGTTGCGCCAGACCAAACAGCCCCATCACAGCCAGCATCCTTGGAACACGAGCCAGAACCGGAACCCCGGACCAGGGAACACCCCAGGCCGCAACGCACACGTAGGCCACCGGCGTACCTTGAGGACTATGAATGCGACCTCCCGGGCAGGACTGGAACTTAGAGGGGAGGGGTGTTATGTACTGAGTTGAATAGGATCCAAACTGCAGCAGTCTGATTGGTCCTAGAACAATAGGATCCAAAAGGCAGCAGTCTGATTGGTCCTAGAACAATAGGATTCAGAATGCAGCAGTCTGATTGGTCCTAGAACAATGCAGCAGTATGATTGGTTGACAGGAACCACCCAATCATGCTCCAGATAGAAGTGAATCCACAACCTGATTGGCTTACAGTAGAATTCCGGAATTAGCCAATCATGTGCAGCCCATTGTGTAAATAATGTATATAAAGCAGATACTTTGAGGGGACTTTCATTCATTCCTCCTCACCACTATGAGCTGAATAAAGAGCATGAAATCACTTTGCGACTCTGAGTATATTTCATGTTTCGAGGCACAATTCAAAGTTTCTGTGCAGACCTTGAAAGCCCTCAACTGCCCAGTAGACCTGAAGGAGTGTCTCCACCCCGGACGTCGGGATCCCTCTCCTGAGGGCCTTCTGGCGGTTCCCTCCCTGCAAGAAGCGAGGTTACAGGGAACCAGGCAGGGGGCCTTCTTGGTGATGGCCCCCGCTCTGTGGAACACCCTCTCATCAGATGTCAAGGAAATAAACAACTATCCTATTTTTAAAAGACATCTGAAGGCAGCCCTGTTTAGGGAAGTTTTGAATGTTTGATGTTTTAATGCATTTTTAATCTTTGTTGGAAGCTGCCCAGAGTGCAGCCAGATGGGCAGGGTAGAAATAATAAGTTATAATAATTATAATTATAATTATAATTATAATTATAATTATAATTATAATTATAATTATAATTATAATTATTATTATAATTATTATTATTATTATTATTATTATTATTATTATTATTAGAAGCCAGCCAGAGTGGCTTTTAATATTTGATTAATTGTTGTATTTTAATCTTTTGTTTGAAGCCGCCCAGAGTGGCTGGGGAAACCCAGCCAGATTGGGGGGGGGGGTAGAAATAATAAATAATAATAATAATAATAATAATAATAATAATAATAATAATTAAAGCTGTCAGTTGTAGTCTCAAAAGACTGCAAGAGGGAGGTTGCCAGAATACATTTCCCTAATATGCAATCATTTTTATTTACCGCTTAGGCAACCCGTATTTGCCTCTAGGAAGAGTATTCTGCCTTAAAAGCTGCCGACAAGAGCAGCAGATGAAATTATTGGACTATGCCAAATTGGCCAAACTGATGGGGAAAATCCGGAACCAGCGGGATTGGACTTTTCTGAAAGAGTGGGACAATTTATGTTATATCTGAAAGACAATTGTAACAAACTTACATCGCTAGTTGGGTCGCAGGAAGTTTTGTCCAGTTAAAATTACCATTCGTTACTTATCCTCGTTATTTTAGTTTATATATAAGACGACGATTTAATAGTAAGAAGAAAGGTAGGAGATTGCAATATGAAGAGAATATTTTTGAAAGCCATCAATCGAGGAGGGGGAAAGTCACAGGCTTATGGAGCCAAGCGTTTCTTTTCTTTCCTTTTCCTTTTTAAATTTTATTGATGCCTTATTGACAATCTTATATAACAAATATGGTGTACATCTTCTTGAATAAACAAAAATATAAACCGTATAAACAAAAACCATCTACAAGTAATACAGTCATACCTCGGGATAAATACGCTTCAGCTTGAGCGCTTTCGGGTTGCGCTCCGCAGCGACCCAGAAGCAACGGAGCACGTTACTTCCGGGTTTCACCGCTCGCGCATGCGCAGACGCTCAAAATGACATCACACACATGTGCGGAAGCGGCAAAAAGCTGCACATGCAGACGCGCTGTCGCGTCTTACGTTCCGTTCAGGATGCGAATGGGGCTCCGGAATGGATCCCGTTCACATCCCGAGGTACCACTGTATTCTATATCTTTACAGACATTAAACTTAATTTATATTTTTAATATCTCTTTTATTTTCTCATCTATTTATTAACATAAATTAAAAGAGTGTAACTGGGTTTTCTATCATTTCCCGGTGTGTACTCTCATTCTGATAATGAATGTACCTGTCACTATTAGCTTGTTCTTTATATATTTTTCTAATGCATTCTTACAATAGTTTGTACCGTTTTCTTATTTCTCATGGGTTTCATTAGACAAGGTCCATCAAATGCTGCCATAGACATTATATCACTATTATGATTTCGTAAATATCTCTTCTATTTATCCCAAAGACCTAAGAGATATTTCCGAAAAACCTAAGAGAAATTTTCCTATATGCCATGGCTGCAGCTCGAACACTGGTAGCAATGAACTGGAAAGTTCTAACTACCGTATTTTTCGCTCTATAACACGCACCAGACCATAACACGCACGTAGTTTTTAGAGGAGGAAAACAAGAAAAAAATATTCTAAACAAAACAGTGGATGTATGATTTTTGTGGTTCATGCTGTGGCCACAGACATGTGATCTGACGGTGAGTTTGGGGTAGCCCAATGCAAAAATCCTGAGGATCCATGTGGATCCATGCTAAAGTCGCCCTAAAGTCACAGGGGCGCTGGGGGAGTGAACAGGAAGCAGGAGGAGGAGAACAATCGCTCACACACACACACACACACACACACACACACACACACAGAGTATCAATCCTAAAGTCGCAGGAGAGCGCAGGGGCGCTGGGAGAGTGAAGGGGAAGCAAGAGGAGAACGATGCCTCACACACACACAGACACACACACACAGAGAGAGAGAGTATCAATCCTAAAGTCGCAGGAGAGGCAGGGGCGCTGGGAGTGGGAAGCAAGAGAAGGAGAACGATCCCCCCCCCTCTCTCTCTCACACACACACACAGTATCAATCCTAAAGTCGCAGGAGAGCGCAGGGGCGCTGGGAGAGTGAAGGGGAAGCAAGAGGAGAACGATGCCTTACACACACACAGACACACACACACACACACACACACACACACAGAGTATCAATCCTAAAGTCGCAGGAGAGGCAGGGGCGCTGGGAGTGGGAAGCAAGAGAAGGAGAACGATCCCCCCCCTCTCTCTCTCACACACACAGTATCAATCCTAAAGTCGCAGGAGAGCGCAGGGGCGCTGGGAGAGTGAAGGGGAAGCAAGAGGAGAACGATGCCTCACACACACAGACACACACACACACACACACACACACACACAGAGTATCAATCCTAAATTCGCAGGAGAGGCAGGGGCGCTGGGAGTGGGAAGCAAGAGAAGGAGAACGATCCCCCCCCTCTCTCTCTCTCTCACACACACACAGTATCAATCCTAAAGTCGCAGGAGAGCGCAGGGGCGCTGGGAGAGTGAAGGGGAAGCAAGAGGAGAACGATGCCTCACACACACAGAGACACACACACACACAGAGTATCAATCCTAAAGTCGCAGGGGCGCTGGAAGTAGCAGGGGCGCTGGGAGAGTGAAGGGGAAGCAAGAGAAGGAGAACGATGCCTCACACAGACACAGACACACACACACACACACACACACACACACACAGAGTATCAATCCTAAAGTCGCAGGAGAGCGCAGGGGCGCTGGGAGAGTGAAGGGGAAGCAAGAGGAGAACGATGCCTCACACACACAGAGACACACACACACACAGAGTATCAATCCTAAAGTCGCAGGGGCGCTGGAAGTAGCAGGGGCGCTGGGAGAGTGAAGGGGAAGCAAGAGAAGGAGAACGATGCCTCACACAGACACAGACACACACACACACACACACTGAGTATCAATCCTAAAGTCGCAGGAGAGCGCAGGGGCGCTGGGAGAGTGAAGGGGAAGCAAGAGGAGAACGATGCCTCACACTCACACAGACACACACACACACACAGAGTATCAATCCTAAAGTCGCAGGGGCGCTGGAAGTAGCAGGGGCGCTGGGAGAGTGAAGGGGAAGCAAGAGAAGGAGAACGATGCCTCACACACAGAGAGACACACAGAGTATCACTCCTAAAGTCGCAGGAGAGCGCTGGGGCGCTGTGAGAGTGAACAGGAAGGAGGAGGAGGAGAATGATAGCTCAAGCACACACACACACACACACACACACAGCCCCTACAGTGGCTGATCCAAAATCGGACAGCAAAAAACTGCAGGCAGGGACACGGGGTTGTTTTAAAGCAACCAGCCCCGATCTGCTTCTCTCCCTCCTCCCGGCTAGGCTGGCTGAAAAGCTTTGCTGCTACTTAGCAGCTCAGTGGAGAAGAGAGAGGGACATAGAGCACGGGGTTGTTTTAAAGCAACCAACCCCGCTCTGCTTCTCTCCCTCCTGCCCGGCTCGGCTCGCTGACAGGAGCCGCTTACACCCGCTTTGCAGTTTCAAAGAGAGCCACGGACTGCTCACAACTTCAGCGGATTCCCCTGCCATCTGTAGGCATTCGCTCCATAACACGCACAGACATTTCCCCTTACTTTCCAGGAGGAAAAAACTGTGTGTTATAGAGCGAAAAATACGGTATATCGGATTGACAAAGTAAGTTACAGGAATATGCAGAAATGGTGCAATTGACTAACAGCTTAAGATGCAATACAAGGCAAGTATTTGTCCAAAAATGGAGCCAAATATTTCATTTATTTTTGTGTACTGTGATTTTATGTATGAAAATATGTGTAAAAACCAGTAAAAATTCTAATAAAATAAAATAAAATCTGCCACAGCATATCAGCTTCAAATCAGGGTGCGGCTGTGGAAGCTCAGAGAAAACCAGTTTTTTTAAGACAAGCGCCAACAACATTCCCCTTGAACACTAACAACAGAAATCAGAGGCAACGAATGCCTTAGCTGACGTCAGAAGACATTTACCTTGGCATCGTTCTGCTCTGCCTTCCGGGTCCTCCTCATTATTTCTTCTATTCTCTGTCAAAGAACAGTCACGCCACTTAGATAACGACAAGATTAAATTAATTAAATAATAATAATAATAATATTTTTTTTTATTTTGACCCCGCCTATCTGGCCCTTTACACATGGACTCTACACATGACTCTACAAATGACTCTACACATGGACATCACCAGATGAGCAGCATCGAAATCAGATTGATTATATTCTCTGCAGCCAAAGATGGAGAAGCTCTATACAGTCAGCAAAAACAAGACCTGGAGCTGACTGTGGCTCAGATCATCAGCTTCTTATAGCAAAATTCAAGCTTAAACTGAAGAAAGTAGGAAAAACCACTGGGTTTTATGAAACCACTGGTCCCTTATGAATACACAGTGGAAGTGAGGAACAGGTTTAAGGATTTAGATTTGCTGGACAGAGTGCCTGAAGAATTATGGATGGAGGCTCGTAACATTGTACAGGAGGCAGCAACGAAAACCACCCCAATGAAAAGGAAATGCAAGAAAGCAAAGTGGCTGTCCAACAAGGCCTTACAAATAGCAGGGGAGAGAAGGCAAGCAAAATGCGAGGGAGATAGTGAAAGATACAGGAAATTGAATGCAGATTTCCAAAAAATAGCAAGGAGAGACAAGAAGGCCTTCTTAAACGAGCAATGCAAAGAAATAGAGGAAAACAACAGAATGGGAAGAACCAAAGATGTGTTCAAGAAAATTGGAGAAATGAAAGGAACATTTCGTACAAAGATTACCATAATAAAGGACAAAAGTGGTAAGGACCTAACAGAAGCAGAAGACATCAAGAAGAGGTGGCAAGAATACTGTTATGTACTGAGTTGAATAGGATCCAAACTGCAACAGTCTGATTGGTCCTAGAACAATAGGATTCAGAATGCAGCAGTCTGATTGGTCCTAGAACAATGCAGCAGTATGATTGGTCGGCAGGAACCACCCAATCATGCTCCAGATAGAAGTGAATCCACAACCTGATTGGCCTACAGGAGAATTCCAGAATTAGCCAATCACATGCAGCCCATTGTGTAAATAATGTACCGTAAATTTCGCTCTATAACACGCAGATTTTTTCTCCTAAAAAGTAAGGTGAAATGTCTGTGCGTGTTATTGTGCGAATGTGTGGTCCCTGGAGCTGACTCTCCGGAGCGAAGGGGCAAAATAGGCAAAAATCAGGCAAAAATAAGATTGGGCGGGCGGGCGGAGGGAAGAGGGAAGGCGGAAGCTGTTGCTTTCCTGCATTCTGCCTCAGGGTCTTACTGCCCACCCGCTTCTGTTGCTGCGTTTGCTCAAACTCAACAAAGAGCAGGGAATCCCCTGCCCTCCTGGCAAGCAGAGGGTTAAGGAAATGATCGAGTCCTTCTAATTCTTTCCTAGTCACACTGCGTGCAGGCTCCAGCCCACCACCTCCTCCTCTCCGTGCTCTAGGGATTCGCAGGCAGCCGAAAAACACGCAAGTGGGAGAGAGAGAGGGGGGGGGGCTGGCTTGGGTGGGGTGGAGGGGACTTTTGCTTTGCAGTGGTAGGTTTCTCATTTCTTTTCCAAAAGCAGAGAGCCCTGCCCCCAGGCCCCCTCCAAATTACAGCTTCTCCAAGCAATGTACTGCTGGAGGGAGACAGTATGCTTGCTTGGAAGAGAAACCCTGCTTCCCTGCTCGTAAGTAACAGCAGGCTGGATTGCAGAGTGAGACATGGAAATCTCTGGATTTATATGCTGTATATCAAATATCTTAATCTATACTTTCTAACGCGGCAGGTAAATCAGAATCTCCTGAGCCAGGAGGATTATAGCATCTCTCCTCTCCCCTTCATTAAAAGCCTAATACTCTTCTTTGAAGAAGTATAACGTGAGAATGTTTTTTATATATATTTTTTAAAGTTCATTTCCTCATTGTGCGCTATACACTGATAATTGCTGCCACAATAACAATTGATTGAAAATGGAATTTAGTCCCCCCCCCCCATAGAGAGCTGTTCTTCAAACGTTTAGCCTTAATACAGTGGCTGATGTAATACCCTTCTGCTTCACTAGGCATTTTATATAGGGACATTAAAATTGATTTTCTACATCTTGGCAGATGAAAAAAAGTGTGTTACATGCCCTATTGCCCAAAAGTGTGCAAGCACAGAGCAAAGGTTGCAGTGACAGAGGTGGCCAAAAAAGAAATACCGTAAATAAAAAAGAAATCATACTTCGTATATCCTGTCTGTTTTTTCCTTAATAGGGACTTTTATAAGCATGGATCCACAGGATCTTTGCACTGGGTCACCCCAAATTCACCATCAGATAACAAAGCATGTCCATGGCTACAGCCTGCACCAAAAAAATCACGCACTCACTGTTGCCTAGGGTCGCAGTGGTGCAAAAACGTGGTTACAAAGCATGGATCCACATGGATCCTCAGGATTTTTGCATTGGGCTACTCCAAACTCACTGTCAGATCACATGTCTGTGGTCACAGCATGAACCACAAAAATCATACATCCACTGTTTCATTTAGAATATTTTTTTTTCTTGTTTTCCTCCTCTAAAAACTATGTGCGTGTTATGGTCTGGTGCGTGTTATAGAGCGAAAAATACGGTATATAAAGCAGATACTTTGAGGGGACTTTCATTCTTCCTCCTCACCACTATGAGCTGAATAAAGAGCATGAAATCCACTCTCGACTCTGAGTATATTTCAAATACACAGAGGAATTATACCAGAAAGATATGGATGGCTCGTACACCCCAGGAAGTGTGGTTGCTGACCTTGAGCCAGACATCCTGGAGAGTGAAGTCAAATGGGCCTTAGAAAACACTGCAAATAACAAGGCCAGTGGAAGTGATGGTATTCCAGCTGAACTATTTAAAATTTTAAAAGATGATGCTGTTAAGGTGCTACACTCAATATGCCAGCAAATTTGGAAAACACAGCAGTGGCCAGAGGATTGGAGAAGATCAGTCTACATCCCAATCCCAAAGAAGGGCAGTGCCAAAGAATACTCCAATTACCGCACAATTGCACTCATTTCACACGCTAGCAAGGTTATGCTTAAAATTCTACAAGGAAGGCTCAAGCAGTATGTGGACCGAGAACTCCCAGAAGTGCAAGCTGGATTTAGAAGAGGCAGAGGAACCAGAGACCAAATTGCAAACATGCGCTGGATTATGGAGAAAGCTAGAGAGTTCCAGAAAGACATCTACTTCTGCTTCATTGACTATGCAAAAGCTTTTGACTGTGTCGACCACAGCAAACTATGGCAAGTTCTTAAAGAAATGGGAGTGCCTGATCACCTCATCTGTCTCCTGAGAAATCTCTATGTGGGACAAGAAGCTACAGTTAGAACTGGACATGGAACAACTGATTGGTTCAAAATTGGGAAAGGAATACAACAAGGCTGTATATTGTCTCCCTGGTTATTTAACTTATATGCAGAATTCATCATGCGAAAGGCTGGGCTGGATGAATCCCAAGCCGGAATTAAGATTGCCAGAAGAAATATCAACAACCTCAGATATGCAGATGACACAACCTTGATGGCAGAAAGTGAGGAGGAATTAAAGAACCTTTTATTGAGGGTGAAAGAGGAGAGCGCAAAATATGGTCTGAAGCTCAACATCAAAAAAACCAAGATCATGGCCACTGGGCCCATCACCTCCTGGCAAATAGAAGGGGAAGAAATGGAGGCAATGAGAGATTTTACTTTTTTGGGCTCCATGATCACTGCAGATGGTGACAGCAGCCACGAAATTAAAAGACGCCTTCTTCTTGGGAGAAAAGCAATGACAAACCTAGACAGCATCTTAAAAAGTAGAGACATCACCTTGCCAACAAAGGTCCGTATAGTAAAAGCTATGGTTTTCCCAGTAGTGATGTATGGAAGTGAGAGCTGGACCATAAAGAAGGCTGATTGCCGAAGAATTGATGCTTTTGAATTATGGTGCTGAAGGAGACTCTTGAGAGTCCCATGGATTGCAAGAAGAACAAACCTATCCATTCTGAAGGAAATCAGCCCTGAGTGCTCACTGGAAGGACAAATCCTGAAGCTGAGGCTCCAATACTTTGGCCACCTCATGAGAAGAGAAGACTCCCTGGAAAAGACCCTGATGTTGGGAAAGATGGAGGGCACAAGAATAAGGGGATGACAGAGGACGAGATGGTTGGATGGTGTTCTCGAGGCTACCAGCATGAGTTTGACCAAACTGCGGGAGGCAGTGGAAGACAGAAGTGCCTGGCGTGCTCTGGTCCATGGGGGTCACGAAGAGTTGGACACGACTAAACGACTAAACAACAACAACAACAAATCTGGCCCTTTCATTTCCCCACTTGGAGAGCCTCAAATGCCAGCAGGGAGTAGTGGTTAGACTCTGACTGCAGTGGTGGCCAAACTTGGGACTACAACTCCCATCATCCCTAGCTCACAGGACCAGTGGTCAGGAATGATGGGCATTGTATTCCCAAAACATCTGGAGGGCCGAGTTTGCCTATGTCTGAGCTAGACTTTCTGTCACGGTCCGGTTCACGGGCGGTCAAAGTCCCGGCTGGGGATGTTGGGACCGGGGGCAAGATGGCGGGGTGAGAGCAGGAATGGAAGGCCAGGAGCCAGGAAGCCAAGAGTCCAAGGGTGAGGAAGCAAGGAATCAAACGCAGCAAGGCAGGGAACGTGCCGCTGTGGCAAAGAGCCGAAGGGAAATGCTAACCTTATATCCCTTCCTGGCTCTTGCCACCAGGTGCTGTGAGTTACCAATCGGCCTCACCTGTGCGGCCGCGCCTTGACTCTTCAGAACAAACTTAGGAAGGCCCCAGTCCTGCAGAGTCCTATTGGTCACAGGGCTTGGCTCCTGCACGCACTCTTGACACTTTCCCTTCTGACTAGTAACTTGCATTTTGGGAAAAGTGCAGACAGCCTTGCAATTCAATCCTGTCCATATTTCCTTGGGAAAACCAATCCCACAGAGGAGGCTTGCTCCTGAGTAGGCACATACAGGATTGCATTCATCATACAGTTGCTCCCAAAGTTAGCCTCTAGATTCATTATGAAACTACCTTGGGGGGGGGGGATAAAGAGAAAATTTTGGGCTAAATCAGGCATAGGCAAACTCGGCCCTCCAGATGTTTTGGGACTACAACGCCCATCATCCCTAGCTAACAGGACCAGTGGTCAGGGATGATGGAATTGTAGTCTCAAAACATCGGGAGGGCCGAGTTGGGCCACCATTAGGTTAGACAGAGACCTGGCTCAAAATCCTCTCTCGGCTACAAAAGACACGTTGGTGGGTCATGGGCCTGTCATGGTATCTCCCTCCTAAAATCCCCCACAGAGGGGTTCAAATAAATAAAAGGGGATGGGAAGGAAGCCAGGAACACTTTGCTGAGCTCCACTGTAGAAGCAGCACAGGACTGATGTTTGGGGACTACAATTCCCATCATCCCTGACCGCTGGTCCTGTTAGCTAGGGATGATGGGAGTCGTAGTCCCCAAACAGCTGGAGGGGGCCAAGTCGGGCCACCACCGTGTGAGACAATTAAATGAAAGGGACCCCAAATGCCAAATATCACACTTCCGGAGGCGGCGCGAAATGGTAATGGCGGTCCTCTTCAGTCTCTGAAGAGGGGCTCCGCAGAAAAGGGTTGTACGCTGCGGCATAGCGACGACCCATCAAGAAAAACCACGGGCAGAGCGAGCCCGTGGCCGTGGGACTCGGCGGGCACCCAAAGCCCCCCCAGAAACGAAGAAGGAACCCCGTAAGGGGCTCCGGAACGTAGAAGGGGGAGCGGTGCTGTGAGTTCATCGCTCTTTCTGCGGAAGCGAAGCCGCGCGGCTGTTACTGATGAGCGCCGACCTTTCTTTCTGAAACATCTGGCTACAAGCAACATACCCGTGAGTAAGGGGCATTAAGATTTGGGACCAAATTGCTAAATTCGGCAGAAAACGGGAGACGAGAAACAGGAAGTCCGTCTTCCGGTTTTGTTTATAAGATCAAAGCAAAGACACTGAGAAGCGGGAAGCGCTTTAAAAGAAATTGTAAAAAGTTGGAACTATCGTGCATTTACCTAACTGGCTTTTAAAAGAAAAAGAGGATTTCTTCTAAATTTGTGGGATTTTTAAGTTGGAGTTATCCCCCTGACAATGGATTTTAAAGATCAAAGGAACCAAATCGGTGAGCTGCCAGACGTAAGAGACTTGTCAAACTGCGGGAACTGATACATGAGCTTAAACTGCTACTGTTGAGCACTACTGATTGGATACTGTTGCAGGCACCTTTCTGGAGACTTTGTTTAATTTAAAGAAGAGCTCTGGAGGTCCTTCCTTTTGTATTGGAATTATAGGAGCTTTGTTTGAAATTGCAGGAACTTTAATGGCGGAAAAGGTTCCTTCTTTCTGTTAAACTTTTGTGGCACTCCCCCTAGAGGAGCTTGGACTTACAAGGGCTTGGGAACTACATTTTATTTTGACTTCTCGGTATTGGATTGTTTATACTTTGGACTTGTCTCTCCCATGGAACAATAGACAATTTGACCTTGAACAGAGGCTGGTGTGGAATGAGTGACACAGGGAAAACAAGAGCAGGTAAAGCAGCAAAGGCGGCTAAAGCAAAACAAACCGCACAACTTGTCCAAACAACGTTGACCCAAGCACGTAGATCATCTGTCCCAGCTGTGCTGGTAGCACAGGAGGTGGAAGCTGAACAATCTGCAGCAGAGGATATGGCAGTAGGAGGATCTGAAGCAGTCTTGAAACAAATTTTGGAGCAATTGTCAATTTTAAACCAAAAGGTGGATGATCAATCAACAAAAATTGACCAATCTATATCCTCGATTGGCAAATTGACTGACCAGGTTTCCCAGCACACTCAAGCAATAGAAAATTTGCAAGGAGCCACGACTGAAAATCATAAATTAGCTGTGGAAGCTATTCAAAAAGCCGACCAAGCAAATAAGAAGGTCGAGGAGATTAAGGGCGAAGTTAAACCCCTGCATAAACAGGTTAGTGAACAACAAGCCTACCTGTCAATGGTGGAATTGAAAAATCGGGAAAATAATCTCAGACTGAGAGCTATTCCAGAACTTGAACAAGGAGATCTGATTGGCTACTTGACAACAGAATTTTCCAAGTTCTGGGGCATAGAAGAAGACAAGGATTTTAAAATTGTATCGGCATTCAGACTGGGAAGAGTGGTACGGAAAGACAGATCCAGAGACTGCCTGATAATTCTGAGATCAAGGGAAGAGAGAGACAAGATATTGGGCCTACACTTCAAAAAATCACTTGAAATACAAGATAAAAAGGCTGAAATCTACAGAGATATACCGAAACAGTTATTGGACCTAAGAGCCACTTATACAGAACTAGCAAAATTGTTGAGACACAACGAAATTCCCTATAGGTGGGAGTTCCCACAAGGATTATCTTTTACCCATAAAGGAAAGAAGGTTAAAATCAAATCAACAGAAGACCAGCAAAAGTTCCTGCACGAATACGGTGAAGACCTCCAAAAAGGAGTAGTAGCATCTTGGCCACCACCACTACCTGGATCAACACCGCCTGGAGCTGGACCAACGCCTGCACCCTCAGGATCAGAAGAAAAGGAAGAGACCCCACTATAAGAACAACAAATTAGTCCAGGATGTCTCTGCAGCTACTTAGTTGGAATATAAATGGTGGAAATTCCCCGGAAAAAAGAAGGAAAATATTTCACATTTTGAAAAAAGAAAATTTGGACATTATTTGTTTACAAGAAACTCATGTGACTAGGCTCCATAGGAAGGTGTTAGTTAACAAAAGATTAGGCCAAGAATTTATTTCATCGGACAAAGTTAAGAAAAGAGGAGTGGTGATTTATGCAAAGGAGAGCCTGTCACCGAAATTCTTATTTAAAGATGAACAAGGAAGAATTTTGGCGATTGAAATTCAGACACAGGGAGAAAAATTCCTGATATTAGGAATATATGCACCTAATGATGGGAAATCAGAATTTTTTAAGAAGCTGCATGAGATTATGCTGGACTATCTGGACTATCCCAACATCATTATGATGGGAGATATGAATGGGGTGGTATCTACAAACATGGACAAGTCACAAAATCAAAACTTAACGACCGATGGAAGACTGCCTAAAACTTTTTTTGAACTAAC
This sequence comes from Podarcis muralis, assembly GCF_964188315.1. Classification (NCBI taxonomy): domain Eukaryota; kingdom Metazoa; phylum Chordata; class Lepidosauria; order Squamata; family Lacertidae; genus Podarcis; species Podarcis muralis. The sequence goes on from NC_135674.1 coordinate 13,199,699, forward strand.
TGACAATATGGACTTGATTGACATATGGAGGACAAAAAACCCCTTAGGTAAAGAAGGAACTTTCTTTTCTGAGGCCCATTTGTCATGGACACGAATCGACCAAATATGGACAACTAGAGGTCTGGCACCTAAAACCAGAAAAGTGGAAATCTGCCCAAAAACCTGCTCCGACCATAATGCCTTGAAAGCAGAATTGAGACTTACACCAACTGGTTCCTTCAGATGGAAAATGAATGACACCTTACTAAGAGATCAGGAGATAGTGAAGAAGGCCCAAAAAACTTTAAGAGACTATTTTGAAATAAACTTGAATACTACGGTAGAAAAAAGAACGGTCTGGGACGCAAGCAAAGCAGTTATGAGAGGGTTTCTGATACAACAAAATACGATCAAGAAAAGACTCTGGAATGAAAAAAAGGAGAAGATCTTGGAGAAAATAAGGGAAGGAGAGAAAAAATTGAGAACCAAACCAAAGTCGAAGGAGGTGCTGAGAGAAATTAAATTCCATCAAGCACAATATTCGAAACTGATTAATCAAGAGGTGGAATGGAAAATTAAACAAATGAAGCAAAGATCGTTTGAATCAGCAAATAAATGTGGAAAACTGCTAGCTTGGCAGTTGAAAAAGAGACAAAAATTGAATACAGTTACAAATCTAGAGATTGAAGGGAGAATCGTCCAGAAACCAGAAGAAATTAGAAAGTGTTTCCAGAGATACTTTAAAGAACTTTACGCACAGGGGCCACAGAGAGAGTTTGAAATAGATCAATTCTTACAAACCAATGGATTATCAAAAATAACCCAGTAAAAGAGAACAAACCTGAATTGCAAAATAACGCAACAGGAAATTGAAGGTGCCATTCAGAATATGCAACTAGGCAAGTCTCCAGGCCCTGATGGGCTTACCTCCAAATATTATAAGACCTTGAAAGACTATCTGATACAACCTTTGATGGAGGTTTGTAACCAGATTATGGAGGGGAAGAAGGCCCCGGAGTCGTGGAAAGAAGCTTTCATCACATTGATTCCTAAAGTGGAAACTAAAAAGACTCAACTTAAAAACTACCGTCCCATCTCACTCCTAAATGTGGATTACAAAATTTTTGCAGATATTCTGGCAAGTAGACTTTAAAAAGTTTTGAATGAAGTAATTCATAAGGACCAGGCTGGCTTTCTCCCTGGTAGGCATTTGTTTGCTAACACTAGGAACATTATTGATATTTTGGAACTTTTACAAACAAATATCAATACGAGAGCAGTATTAATCTTTATTGATGCGGAGAAGGCCTTTGACAACATTTCTTGGATGTTCATGAAGAAAAATTTGGAAGGGATGGGAGTGGGACGGGGGTTTGAAAATGGAATAGAAGCAATCTATTCAGAGCAGAAAGCTAAACTGATAGTGAACAATGTGGTGACAGAGGAGTTTAAAATTGAAAAAGGGACACGACAGGGGTGCCCCTTATCCCCTCTTTTATTTATTTCAGTCCTGGAGGTGCTTTTGAACATGATTAGGGAGGACCAGACGGTACAAGGAATACAGGTCGGAGTGAAACAATATAAACTGAAAGCATTCGCAGATGACCTGGTTTTAACATTACAGGAGCCAGAATCTAGTACAAAAAGAGTGTTAGAACTGATTCAGGAATTTGGTCGGGTGGCGGGATTTAAGTTGAACAAGCAAAAAACTAAGGTTTTGGCTAAAAATTTGACATCTACAGAAACGGATGGGTTTCAGAGAGAGACAGGATTAAATGTGGTTAAAAAAGTGAAATACCTGGGGGTTCATTTGTCCTCTAAAAATTTGAATTTATTCAAAGACAATTATGAAAAATGTTGGATAGAAATCAAAAAAGATTTGGAAATTTGGTCAAGACTGAAACTTTCCTTGTTGGGTCGAATTGCAGCTATAAAAATGAATGTATTGCCGAAAATGTTATTTTTGTTCCAAGCCCTACAGATTGTGGACAGAGTGGAATGTTTTGGAAAGTGGCAGAAGGATATTTCCAAATTTGTCTGGCAGGGCAAAAAGCCCCGAATAAAGTTTAAAATACTAACTGACTCGAAAGAAAGAGGGGGGTTTGCCCTGCCAGACTTGAGGTTGTATTATGAATCTGCAGCCTTCTGCTGGATGAAGGACTGGTTTTTGTTGGAGAACACTGATGTCCTAGATCTGGAAGGGTTTGACAATGCCTTTGGTTGGCATGCATATTTGTGGTACGACAAGGTTAAAGCTCACAAATTGTTTAAAAACCATATTGTCAGAAAAGCATTATTCATGGTCTGGATGAAATACAAAGACTTGCTAGAGGGCAAGACCCCGAGGTGGCTATCACCGATGGAGGCCAAGGCTCGAAAAAGACCCAACATGGAGGCCTACTGGCCGAAATATTGGGAAATAATTGAAAAAAATGGAGACAATTGGAGGCTGCAGAGCCAGGAGAAATTAAAAAATAAGGTGCGAGACTGGTTACATTATGCTCAAATTCAAGAGGTGTTTAAAATGGATAAAAAAGTTGGTTTCCAGGTGGAAAAATCGAAATTAGAGACGGAACTGTTAGAACCAAAGACTAAGATACTTTCTAGAATGTACAACTTGCTGCTTAAATGGAATACACAGGATGAGACAGTAAAATCTGCCATGATAAAGTGGGCGCAGGACATTGGGCATAACATTATGTTTGAGGACTGGGAAAGGTTATGGAACACCGGAATGAAGTTCACGGCATGTAATGCCTTGAAGGAAAACATTATGAAAATGATATACCGGTGGTACATGACCCCAGTCAAGCTTGCTAAGATATACCATTTGTCTGACAATAAATGCTGGAAATGTAGGGAGGCTGAAGGGACATTCTTTCACCTCTGGTGGACCTGCCCAAAAGTGAAGGCCTTCTGGGAAATGATACACAATGAGCTAAAAAAGGTATTTAGGTATACCTTTCCCAAGAAACCAGAGGCCTTCCTCCTGGGCATGGTGGACCAGAAAGTGTTAAAGAAGGATAGAACTTTGCTTATGTATGCTACTACAGCAGCAAGAATTCTTATTGCAAAGCACTGGAAGACACCAGATTTACCCACGCTGGAAGAATGGCAGACGCAGTTGATGGACTACATGGAACTGGCTGAAATGACTGGCAGAATCCGTGATTTGGGAGAAGAAACAATGGAGGAGGACTGGAAAAAATTTAAGGACTATCTGCAAAAACATTATAAGTTGTATGAATGTTAGGAATGTGTACGATTAGGAAACTTTTGCTTCAGCAACTTGAATAGGTGAATTGGAAACTAAGTTATAAGAAAGATGAGGTAGACAACATGAAGTAACCATACTATGTTTATTTATAGGGTATGAATAACTGAGATACAGTATTTTAAATTTGGAAACATAGTATTTGAAAGATACAGTAAGACATGAAATAAGGTAACAAATTGCTGATGTTACAATTGCAAAGAACGCAGAATTCGGAAGATGTGGGGAAGTCCGATTGGAATTGTTAAAGTATTTTGGAAAGTTGGAATCTATGTATACTTTCTTTTTCTTACCTTTATTTTCTACTTTTTATTCTGTAAATTTATGAATATCTGAAAGAAAACTTAATAAAATATTTCCAAATGCCAAATATCACTGTTAGGCCATAGAGCATGGGTAGGCAAACTAAGGCCCGGGGGCGGGATCCAACCCAATCGCCTTCAAAATCTGGCCTGCGGACAGTCCAGGAATCGGCATGTTAGGAATTCATTCATTGTTTTTTCTTCTTCAAAATATAGTCTGGCCCCTGACAAGGTCTGAGGGACAGTGGACTGGCCCCCTGCTGAAAAAGTTTGCTGACCCCTGCTATAGAGCATACACAACACCCCACCCCAAACCCCTGCCAGCGTACATTTTTTTTTACAACAAACCCAAGTCCCGGTCTTCGACTTGTGTCCAGTACTATGGTCTGCGTCCACCCAAGGGTTTATCCAGCTGCTTTTTCATGAAACATTATATGTCTCTTTTGAAGGATATATTGTATATGACAGGGACGTCCAACTCCCAAGAGGCTGCGATCTACTCACAGGGTAAAAAAATGGACAGTGATCTACCCATTGTCGTTGGATGGAACACAGTTGTTGAGCTTTTTTGGGGAAGCCAGAGTTTTGGGGCTTTTTTTAAGGAAGCAAAAAATGAATGAAGGAAATGGAATATATGAATGAATGAAACTGAAGGAACATTGTGATATACACAGAACATAATCCAAAGTCGATTATATAAAACACAGTGGAGGGTCCTGAATCCCCAGTCTGATAGTGGGCCTTAATCTGATGGTCAACTTTTTGGCTAGGAACCAAAAGTTGCTGAGCTTTTTTTGGAAAGGCAAAGTTGTTCGGCTTTTTTTAGGAAACCAAAATAGCTGAGCTTTTTTAGGAAAGGTAAAGTTGCTCAGCTTTTCTTAGGAAGCCAGAGTGGTTGAGCTTTCTTAAGGAAAGAGTAGTTGTTGAGCTTTTTATTCTTTTTTTCAGCATTTTTTTTTGGGGGGGGGAGGAGATCCCTGAGAGACCGGAGATCGACCAGGAACACCCTGCGATCTACCAGCTGGTCACTATCTAACTGTTGAATGTGCCTGATATATGCACATTGCAATGCTCTTTTGTTGCGATGGCCGATGGCTGACGGAAATAAAGTTCCATTCATTCATTCATTCATTCATTCATTCATTCATTTGAAGCAGAGGACTGAGAGCAGAAAAGGCAGGCGTCTCACCTTTTTTTCCTCCAGCCACTCTTGCTTGTTCTGCTGCACAATCCGCTCCCGTTCCTGACGCTGCTTCTCGTCTTCCTCCAGAGCTTTTGCCTTGGCCTCTTCTCGCTAAAATGGGGGGGGGGGGAGGAATCACCACAGGAAAACCCTTCCGTTTCCAAAATCCCACCCGAATGGAAACCGCAAAACAGGAACAGCTCTCCAAACTGCAAGGCGTCCAGCACATTGCAAAAGATTCTGTCAACGGGGTCCACAGAAAATTGGACACATCACTCAGGAAGGCAGGCGAACTAATGCCAGAGTACTGGAAGAAGCAAAGATCGTCAGTGTGGAAGTGATGATTTTTCAAAATCAACTTTGGACTGGTCATGTTGTGTGTCATCTTCCAAAGCAACTGCTCTCTTCCGAACTTAAAAATGGAAAATGTCATGCCTGGCGGTCCACAAAAGAGGTTGAAAGATCTCAAGGAAAATCTTTTTAAAAATGTAGTATAAACACCGACAACTGGGAAACGCTGGCCTGCGAGCGCTCCAGTTGGAGAACAGCCTTGACCAAAGGCATCCTGAGCTTTGGAGACACTTGAATTCAGGACGCAAGGGAGAAACGGGCAAAGAGAAGGAACCTTCGCTGGGTTCAACTCCCACATGGAAACCCCACTGTGGAAGGACATGCGGATCCGGAATTGGCCTCCACTGTCACAGACGTACTCACTGATAAAACCATGTTGATGGAAGATCTTCCTCGGCTACGAGGGATCGCCAAAGAAGAAGACAATCCCGACTCTCGCCATTCCAAGCCACTGGCCACGCTGTCTGGGGCTGAAGGGAGCTGGAGCCCCACAAAATCTCGAGTCCCGCCACAGGCTCCCCATACCTACTATTAAGCTGCTAAGCGTCGGGGGGGCTAATCTTTTTGGGGCTGAGGCTCAGCCAGATGGGTGGGGTAGAAATAGTAAATTGTTATTGTTATTGTTATTGTTATTGTTATTGTTATTGTTATTGTTATTGTTATTGTTATTGTTATTGTTATTGTTATTGTTATTGTTATTGTTATTGTTATTATTAATCCTGCATCGTGTAGCAGATGTGGCGTTCTCCACCCCCACCCCCCATGACAGATATTGGAGGTCTTGGCAACTAGATATGACCCACGGGCTGCAGGGTCCCCCCCCCCCCCGTGTTAGAGCAGGCATAGGCAAACTTGGCCCTCCAGATGTTTTGGGACTACAATTCCCATCGTCCCTGACCACTGGTCCTGTTAGCTAGGGATCATGAGAGTTGTAGTCCCAAAACAGCTGGAGGGCCGATGTTGAGTAAGCCTAGACTGGGGACTGGGAGCGGCCACCGAAACCACATAACACCGGTCCTGAAAGACCTGCATTGGCTGCCGGAACATTTCCGGGCACAATTCAAAGTGTTGGTGCAAACCTTGAAAGCCCTCAAGGGCCCAGTAGAGGAAACTTTCTTCTGGTTGTCAATATTGAGGATGCCAGAAAGGTTGAACCTTTCTGTAAAATAAAGGATTTAAATCAAGTCTGGCTGAGACCATGTAACACTAGTCCTGAAAGACCTACATTGGCTCCCAGGACATTTTTGAGCACAATTTAAAGGGTTGGTGCGGACCTTGAAAGCCTTCAACGGCCTCGGCCCAGTAGACCTGAAAGAGCATCTCCACCCCTGATGCTGGGGTCCCTTCTGGTGCTTCCCTCCCTGCGAGAAGCCAAGTTACAGGAAACCAGGCAGAGGGCCTTCTCAGTAGTGGCGCCCGCCCTGTGGAACGCCCTCCTGTCAGATGTCAAGGAAATAAACAACTGACTTTTAGAAGACATCTGAAGGCAGCCCTGTTTAGGGAAGTTTTTAGTGTTTTATTGTGCTTTTAATTCTGTTGGGAGCCGCCCAGAGTGGCTGGGGAAACCCAGCCAGATGGAGGGGTAGACATAATAAATTATTATTATTATTATTATTATTATTATTATTATTATTATTATTATTATTAAAGCTGTCAGTTGAAGTCTCAAAAGACTGCAAGAGGGAGGTGGCCAGAATACTGTATTTTTCCGTGTATAAGACTGTATCTTTACCCAATTTTTAAAAGTTTAATATATTGCTTATACTTTATATTGCTTATACTTTAGCTGTTAAACATTTTCTGAAGTTGAAACTCTAATGCTGAAAGAAGATTCAGCACAACTAGATTAATCAGATTTTATGGAATCGTTGAGTAGCAGAGAGAAGCTATTGGGTGACCAAGAGAAGTTGGAACCGCTCAACACCTACTTTGCAGCCCTGCTTAGGGAAGTTTCTAATGGCTGATGTGTTAACCTGAGGATTGCTTGTAATAATAATAATAATAATAATAATAATAATAATAATAATAATAATAATAATAATAGTAAATGTATTTTTAATCTCCTGTCAGAAGCCGCCCAGAGTGGCTGGGGAAACCCGGCCAGATGGGCGGGGTAGAAATAATAAATTATCATCATCATTATTATTATCAAGTAGGGGCAGGAATCACTAAAACGCCCCCCCCCCCAAAGATGAAACGACGTGAAGGTTTTTGTCCACCATTGGGGATTATTGCAGTAAGAAGTCCCAACACACTTGACTGGTGTATAGATTTTAAAATGGAGCTTGGCATGCACTTAAGAAACCTAAAATGAAAATTAAGATCCATTGGAAAATATAGTCTGGCCCCCCACAAGGTCTGAGGGACAGTGGACCGGCCCCCTGCTGAAAAAGTTTGCTGACTCCTACTATATGGTAATTTAGGGACCTAATAGGTCTCTAAAGCCATTTGCACATAACAAATAGGAGCCTACACAACACAAAACACTGTTGCTGTAGGTCAGTTTTATTTTATTTGTTTTTTATCTTCTATTTTGGAAATGTACATCCAGTGGTTTTTTTCCCCTTTTAAATTTTTTTGGGGCCCCCAAGAGAGTGGGGCCCTAAACTAGAGCTTGTAAATCCAGCAGTGGGTGTCCTTCTGACTTTCCAAAGCAGCCCACCTTAGTCACCAAAAGCACAGATGACCAGAGGCATTTACGTTTTTAGACACGCTATTCACAACTTAACAGCAACGGAATGGCAATATTAAAGCAAAATAGCTAATATTACGGATGGATTGAATGACTGCACCTTATTGGTTTACCGCATTTCCCCATGTATAAGACGCCCCCATGTATAAGATGATCCCTCTTTTTTGAGCCCAAAATAAAGAAAGAAATAATGGCAACATTCCATGTATAGGACAACCCCCCCCCCCCATTTTAAGCTTGGGGAGGGGAATATAGTCTTATACAGGGAAAAATACAATACCTTTCATACCTAGACAAGATAAAACATTGTTTTTAGATGCTACAACCACAGCAAGAATATTACTAGCCTAAAAATGAAAGCAAGAAGAGATCCCAACGAAAGAAGAGAGGCAGATGAAATTAATGGACTATGCTGAATTGGCGAAATTGACTGGGAAAATTCAGAACTGGCAGGACCAGAATTTCTTGAAAGACTGGAATAAATTTATGTTGTATTTAAAAGACAACTGTAAACAACTGACATCACTAGTAGGGTTACAAGAAGCTTTGTAGGTTAAATTATCATTTATTAGTTAATGCAATTCACAAATTGTTTTTTAAGATTATGATTTAACAGTAATATTAATAAGAACAAAATGCATACCAGAGATTGAGTTGGAAAACCATTGCGTGGACAGGCGGAGTCCCCAGATCCCGAGCGGTCCCCCCCGTCATGTGGAATAACGACTCAAGACATCGTGCTATGTTGGCCACAACTTTATTAAATTTCAAATGTGGGTAGACCTTGGCTCAGGCATTGGGCGTTCTCCCTCCCCAGTCCCCAGCCGGGGACCTAGGGAGCATCAGGGTTATCCAGTGTGGGGGGGGGGGATGGGCTGGCTCTGGAGAACATACGGTCAAGCAGAGATAGCCGCCCCCGTTACGCCGCCGCCGCAGGGGAGAGCAATGACGACCTTTCGGCGTACGGTCAAAGCCTCCCTTCAGAAACCCCTTTAACGGGGAACCCTGGTATCGCCGCCACAAAGAGGAAGATGGACTAAAGGATTCCGCCCAAGGCCTGATACCGCCAAAGTTGTGACGTTTTGCTACGGGAAAGGCGAAACCTGCCAATGCAGGGAAATTCCTTTCCGGCCCTTTAACAGTGACCTTGACGTAGCAGCGCCCGCATACCTGTGAAGAAAAGTTAACCTGCAAAATAAGACATTAACTGAGGGTGGGTAGGGTGGGAGAAGCTCTGGAGCCAAGTGAGGATTCCCAGGTAAGATCCTCCCTCTGTTGTGTGAGCAGGTAATCCCTCCCCTACCTGGCCTGGTCTCCTTGGCAACGCTTCCCCCAGGTGGGATTGGACAACTGACTGAGGTAGGCGGAGACCTCCAGGTATCCCACCTGAGGGAAGGCAAGCCAAGCCTATGCTGATGGAGCCGCTCCAGACCTAGGGGCTGCGCGCGTCCACGCAAAGGGCCCCCCCCCCCCCCGTTTTAAGCAGGGAGCGGTCATTAGTCAAGGAGGGAAGTTCTAGGCTTATCAGCCAAACGTTTCTATATTTAATTTATAGGAAAGTTGTTATGATGGAAAATTTTGAAAAACCAATAAAATTATAATTATAAATATATGTATATTAGAGATTAATTTCGAAAACCATTAGTCGAGGAGGAGGGAAGTCTTAGGCTGAAATAGCCAAATGGTTTTATATTTTGTATAATAGGTGGATGTTTCAATGGAGAATATTTGGAAAAACCAATAAAAATTATTATAAATATTTAAAAATACAGTACCTTTCCTCCTCTTCTTTTTGAGCTCTCTCCTGGTCTTCGTACTCCCTCTGCTCCCTCGCAAGATGGTGCTTCTCGGCCAAGATCCTCGCTGCGTCTTCAGCTGTTGTGGTCGCCGGAGCGGTTTTGCTACTTGCATCTGGAAAAAGAAGGGGTCGGAATGAATGGAGCCAGTTGTCGGCGCAACCGCCTTATCCTCTGAAAAGCGTTCCCTGTATTAAGTCCTGTTTCCTGCCTAGGAAGTGAAAGCCAAAAGTTAGCTATTTTGTATCAGATGGGATGTTATGTTTGGAAAACAAGTGCAGAAACCAATAAAAACATTATATATGTGTTTGTTTGTGCCTCCCATGAGATCGGACCCCCAGTAGTGCCAGAAATTCAGGGTCAATACATTTGGAGGGAAACCAAAATGCTCGTTTAGAAAGCTATTTTACTACCAACCTTACTGTATGCTTGTGAAACATGGACCACTTATCAACGCCATCGCCAACTCCTCCAAAGTCTCCATCAGAGGCAGGCATGACCATAGTTTTGGTGGACCTGTGGCAGTATATATGTCATGGGGTAAAATCCTAAAAAAAGCTCAGCAACTTTGGTTGGTCCTCATGCATGTTCACTTCATCAAATCTGGCCCTATTTGAAAAAAGTTTGGGCACCCCTGATCAAAGGTGTCTCTGGAAATTTTTACACATCACTTGGGAATGCAGGCAAACTAATGCCAGCGTAATGGAAGAAGCAAATATTGCCAGTGTTGAAGCAATGATTCTTCAACCTCAACTTTTGACCAGTCGTGTTGCGTATCATCTTCCAAAGCAACTCCTCTATTCCGAATTTAAGAATGGAAAGCGTCGTGCTGGTGGTCCACAAAAGAGGTTGAAAGATTTCAAAGCAAAGCTGAAAAAACATAGTATAACACCGACAACTGGGAAACACTGGCCGGTGAGCACTCCAATGGGAGAACAGCCTTGACCAAAGGTGTCCTGGGCTTTGGAGACACTCGAACTCAGGACGCAAGGGAGAAACGGGCGAAGAGGAAGGAAGCCTCACCGGTATCGACTCCCGCCCAGAAACCAATGTCCCCACTGTGGAAGGACGTGTGGATCCAGAATTGGCCTGCACAGTCACTTGCAGACTCACTGTTAAAACTGTGTTTATGGAAGACAATCTGACTTGGCTACAAGGGATCGCCAAAGAGAGGAGGGGAAGAAAAATAAAAAGAAGGAGGAGAAAAAGAAGGAGGAGGAGATCCTGAAGGTAGAGTAAGGTGATCCTCACCTTCAATTCAGTAAAGAACAAGAGGCCAATTAGCACAATCCCTCGAGTTGATGTAGGAACGGTACATGCAATGGAGGTAGAAGACCTCCACTTCAAGCCTTATCAAGTTATAAAGACCAGGGTGGATTTGATTGAAATCCAATCAATTTAAATCCCGATTTAAATCACTAGTCAGTAAGACTTACCATAATTTAAATCATTTTTTTAACAGAAAGGTTCAACCTTGCTGGCATCCTCTTCATATTGACAACCAGAGGAAGGTTTCCTTTTTGGAGGAATAAATTTTTACAGTTCTATCAAAATGACTGATTTGGTTCTACTCTTAGAAATACATTGACAGATAATGATGAAATGATGGTGAGGTTTAATAAGTTAACGGTTTATGTTTGTTTGTTTGTTTTTTAAATATTTTTTATTGAGTTTCTTTTCTTAGGGTCATAGACACAAGGTTGGAGTAAAAGAATACAAGAAACAAAAACAAAAATAAAAATGATAAAAAGATCATTACAATCCAACTTTCAATGATTTTTCCAATATTCCAAATGGACTTCCCCGCATCCTCCAGACTCTGCGTTCTTTGCAATAAAAGTTTCAGCAATTTGTTACCTTGTTTCTTAACTTACTGTATCTTTCAGTTATTATGTTTCTAAGTTCACCATATTATATCCCAACTTTGTACATTTAAAGTTAACATAATAAAGTTGTTTCATATTACCACCTCTTTTTTCTTGTCTTAATTTTCAGTTTACCTAATCAAGTTGCTAAAGCAAAAAATTTCCTAATCGTGCGTATTTCTTAACATTCGTACAACTTATAGTGTTTTTGCAAATAGTCCTTGAATTTTTTCCAGTCCTCTTCCATTGTTTCCTCGCCCAAATCTCGGATTCTGCCAGTCATTTCAGCCAATTCCATGTAGTCCATCAACTGCGTCTGCCACTCCTCCAGCGTGGGTAAATCTTGAGTCTTCCAGTGCTTTGCAATAAGAATTCTTGCTGCTGTAGTAGCGTACATAAACAAAGTTCTGTCCTTCTTTAACACCTTCTGGTCCACCATGCCCAATAGGAAGGCCTCTGGTTTCTTGGGAAAGGTATACCTAAATACCATTTTTAACTCGTTATAAATCATTTCCCAGAAGGCCTTCACTTTTGGGCAGGTCCACCAAAGATGGAAGAATGTCCCTTCTGCCTCCTTACATTTCCAGCATTTATTATCAGACAAGTGGTATATCTTAGCTAACTTGACTGGGGTCATGTACCACCGGTATATCATTTTCATAATGTTTTCTTTCAAGGCATTACATGCCGTAAACTTCATACCGGTGTTCCATAACCTTTCCCAGTCTTCAAACATAATGTTGTGTCCAATATCCTGTGCCCATTTTATCATGGCAGATTTAACTGTCTCATCCTGTGTATTCCATTTAAGCAGCAAGTTATACATTTTCGAAAGTGTCTTAGTTTTTGATTCTAACAATTCCGTCTCTAATTTCGATTTTTCCACCTGGAAACCAACTTTTTTGTCCATTTTAAAAACCTGTTGAATTTGAGCATAATGTAACCAATCCCGCACCTTATTTTTTAGTTTGTCTTGGCTCTGCAACCTCCATTTGTCTCCAGTTTTTTCAATTATTTCCCAATATTTTGGCCAGTAGGCCTCCATGTTGGGTCTTTTCCTAGCCTTGGCCTCCACCGGTGAAAGCCATCTCGGGGTCTTGCCCTCCAATAAGTCTTTATATTTCGACCAGACCGCAAAGATTGCTCTTCTGACAATATGGTTTTTAAATAGTTTATGAACTTTGACCTTGTCGTACCACAGGTAAGCATGCCAACCAAAAGCATTGTCAAACCCTTCCAGATCCAGGACATCAGTGTTCTCCAACAGAAACCAATCCTTCAGCCAGCAAAAGGCTGCAGATTCATAATACAACCTCAGGTCCGGCAGGGCAAACCCCCCTCTTTCTTTCGAATCAGTTAATATTTTAAACTTTATTCGGGGCTTTTTGCCCTGCCAGACAAACTTAGATATATCCTTCTGCCACTTTCCAAAACATTCCACTCTGTCCACGATCTGTAGGGTTTGAAACAAAAATAACATTTTCGGCAATACATTCATCTTTATAGCTGCAATTCTACCCAACAAGGAAAGTTTCAACTTTGACCAAATTTCCAAATCCTTCTTAATTTCCGACCAACATTTTTCATAATTGTCTTTAAATAGATTCAAATTTTTTACGGTCAAATGAACCCCTAGGTATTTCACTTTTTTTACAACACTTAGTTCTATTTCTTTCTGAAACCCCTCTGTTTCTGTAGGTGTCAAGTTTTTGGCCAAAACCTTTGTCTTTTGCTTGTTCAGCTTAAATCCCGCCACCCGACCAAATTCATGGATCAGTTCTAAAACTCTTTTTGTACTAGATACTGGCTCCTGTAGTGTTAAGACTAAATCATCTGCAAAAGCTTTCAATTTATATTGTTTCACTCCGACCTCTATTCCTTGTACCAACCGGTCCTCCCTGATCATGTTCAACAGCACCTCCAGGACTGAGATAAATAAAAGAGGAGATAGCGGGCACCCCTGTCGTGTCCCTTTTTCAATTTTAAACTCCTCTGTCACCACATTGTTCACTATCAATTTAGCTTTTTGCTCTGTGTAGATTGCTTGTATTCCATTTTCAAACACCCGTCCCACTCCCATCCCTTCCAAATTTTTCTTCATAAACATCCAAGAGATATTATCAAAGGCTTTCTCTGCATCAATAAAAATTAACACCGCTCTCCTATTGATATTTGTTTGTAAAAGTTCCAAAATATCAATAATGTTCCTGGTGTTATCAAACAAATGTCTACCTGGGAGAAAGCCAGCCTGGTCCTTGTGAATTACTTCATTCAAAACTTTTTTAAGTCTATTTGCCAAAATGTCTGCAAAGATTTTGTAATCCACATTTAGGAGTGAGATGGGACGGTAGTTCTTAAGTTGAGTCTTTTCAGTTTCCACTTTAGGAATCAATGTGATGAAAGCTTCTTTCCACGACTCCGGTGCCTTCTTCCCCTCCATAATCTGGTTGCATACCTCTAACAAAGGTTGTATCAAATAGTCCTTCAAAGTCTTATAATATTTGGAGGTAAGTCCATCCGGGCCTGGAGATTTGCCTAGTTGCATATTCTGAATGGCGCCTTCAATTTCCTGTTGTGTTATTTTACAGTTCAGGATTGTTCTCTTTTCCTGAGTTACTTTTGGTAGTCTGTTAGATTTTAAAAATTGGTCTATCTCGAACTCTTTCTGTGGCCCCTGTGCATAAAGTTCTTTGAAGTATCTCTGGAAACACCTTCTGATTTCTTCTGGTTTCTGAACAATTCTCCCATCACTCTCTAGATTTGTAACTGTATTCAATTTTTGTCTCTTTTTCAACTGCCATGCTAGCAGTTTTCCACATTTATTTGCTGATTCAAATGATCTTTGCTTCATTTGTTTAATTTTCCATTCAACCTCTTGATTTATCAATTTCGAATATTGTGCTTGATGGAATTTGATTTCTCTCAGCACCTCCTTCGATTTTGGATTAGTTCTCAATTTTTTCTCTCCTTCTCTTATTTTCTCCAAGATCTTCTCCTTTTTTCCATTCCAGAGTCTTTTCTTAATCGTATTTTGTTGTATCAGAAACCCTCTCATAACTGCTTTACTTGCGTCCCAGATCGTTCTTTTTTCTACCGTTGTATTCAAGTTTATTTCAAAATAATCTCTTAAAGTTTTTTGGGCCTTCTTCACAACCTCCTGATCTCTTAGTAAGGTGACATTCATTTTCCATCTGAAGGAACCGGTTGGAGTAAGTCTCAATTCCACTTTCAAGGCGTTATGGTCGGAGCAGGTTTTTGGGCAGATTTCCACTTTTCTAGTCTTAGGTGCCAGCCCTCTAGTTGTCCATATTTGGTCGATTCTTGTCCATGACAAATGGGCCTCAGAAAAGAAAGTTCCTTCTTTACCTAAGGGGTTTTTTGTCCTCCAAATGTCAATCAAGTCCATATTGTCAGTTAGTTCAAAGAAGGTTTTAGGCAGTCTGCCATCTTTTGTTAAGTTTTGGCTTTGTGACTTATCCATGTTTGTAGATACGACCCCATTCATGTCTCCCATCATGATGATGTTGGAGTAGTCCAAATAGTCCAGCATAAGTTAACGGTTTATGTTTGGACAACTTTTCTGCTGTACAGTCATACCTCAGGTTCAAGACGCTTCAGGTTGCATTTTTTTGGGTTACGGACCCTCCAAAATCCGGAAGTACCAGAACGGGTTACTTCCGGGTTTCAGCGGTTGCGCATGCGCAAAAATGCTAAATTGCGCTTTGCGCATAAGCACCGAATCGCAACCCACGCGTACACAGATGCGCCGCTGCGGGTTGCAAACACTGCGGGTTGCGAATGTGCATCCTGCATGGATCACGTTCAGAACCCGAGCATCCACTGTACTTGATTGGAAGGAGAAAAATAATCATTTCTGTTATGTGTGCCAGTGTGGTTGCTCGAGAGCGAACAGGCAAGACCCCCACTGGTCTTTTCAAAGTCTTTATTATCGATGCAAAAACATTCACAGTGCAGAACATCTCAATTCCATGTTTTGCTCAGTCACTAGCAGAATCTGGGAGTGGGCGGTCCTTAAACTTTCCCCAGCAGAATAGTCTCTTGACCCCCATCCTACGCCTCCCCTCTCTGCGCGTAAACCGACTGCTCAGAGAGGGCGTGGGCAGAGGGGGACCTGCCTCCCCCCCCCCCGCTTATTTCAGGCTCAGTGCTCTGGCTCTCCCTTGCATACTCTGAGCCCTGCATCCCTTCCCCACTGGAGGCGTGGCTTCCCTACTCCACAGAGGAAGTGCTGCTTCTCACAATCTTTGGAGGCTCCCTGTAACCCAACTGCCCTTCCACCTCTCGCCTCTGAGCTGATGGCAGTTCCCTGACAATTTCCTTTGTAACAATTTAAACCATTTATTTCACTAAAACAATAACATGGTAGCATATGGATCCATGTTTGTTAACTGATGTGGTTAAACTATTAGAAATACATTGAAAGATAATTATGAAATTATTGTGTGGTTTAATAAGTTAACTGCTTCTATTTGGACAACTTTTCTGCTGTACTAGATTGGAAGGATAAAAATAATCATTTCCTTCATAACAATTTAAACAATTAATTTCACTAAAACAATAACATGATAGCATATAACAAGTTTAATCAAGATGGCGCTAGGGTAAGACGCACCTTTTAGAGCTCCTCAATTAGATGTTGGGGGCTCCTACTCCTTTTAACTTTTTTAACTTTTCAACTTTTTAATCTTTTAACCCTCTTCTTATCAAAAGTTTGGCAACCTGGGGTTTTATATCAGAGAACCTGTGAAGTTGGCGCTGTAAATTAGATCTAATGAAGTCGAACAGCTGAACAGCTGCCGCCCAGCCTATTTCAAGGACTCGTAACTCTAAACAATTTAATTAATCTTCTGAACTTTTTCCGAACTGACTCTGACTTAGGTTTTGACTCGGCGTTTTAAATGAACTAAGGGAGGTGAAGCTGTGTTGCAGGAGTGTTCCGTTTGCGCTTGCCTCTGCCCTCCTGGCTTGTGGGTCCAACTGTGCTGTGTGCCTGCTCTGTCCTCCCAGCTGTGGGTCCGGCTGTCCTGCATGCCAGCGGTGCTCCTGGACTGAGACAGACTGGTTGAGTGCTCGGCATGGAGCCTGGGTCAAGATATATTACTCTGCAGATGACTCAATTGAAAGGCACCTAGGGAAGCCAGAGAGGGGGGTTCCACCCTCAAGATGCCAGAGACTCTTAAGCCACAGGGCTGGCAGCTGGTTGTAGCAGAGGAGAGGTATCATCCTGTGGCCCTGAGAACACCAGCTGTGGGGGAAACCAGAGGACTCCTGATGCCAAGAGGAACACTTTCTCTGCCACTACAAATGCTAGCGCAACAGCAAAAGGAGGGCCCCCTGAGACCATCAGGCATGGCATTGACATCGAACAGGCATTTACTGATCCTGCCCCGCCTTCCTCTGCCCATGCCCCGATGTCGCCTGGTTGTTCAGGTTGGCAGATTCAGAGATCATTCGAGCAGACTCGAGCTGGCGCGTGATGCTACAAGAACTTTGTGTTGCTACAAGAACTTCGTCTGCTACAAGAACCATTTCCCCCCCTTTCCCCCCCTCCCCCCTTCCTTTGCCATTTGTTTTAGTCCTTTGTTTCATGATAATATTTGTCCATTGTTTCATGATAATATTTAAGTTTTTGCTTGCTTACTGTTAGATGCTTGATTGTTGTTCTCCTGTTATTTAGGTGTTTTTTCTTCCTTTATGTACGTTATATGGTAGTTCTGTTTAGCTGTGGAAAGTTTTGGGGTTTATTTTTTAATTTAATTAATTGGTTTGTCTAATACTATAATAGTAGGTTGACAAAGAATATAATAGTTTCATATAATCAAAGAGGTAGCTGATGTTTATCTGGCTTGTTCTACTTGACTAATTAGAGTTATCGAGTTGTTGATACTATAAGCAGAACAACTAAGCTGGGAAAAAATAACATCAATTGCCATCAATAGAGGCTAGTATGAGGCTTGGGATTGCTACTGTGGAGGGGCGAGGGAGGTATGGCGGTGGGGGCAGATGTCATAGGCGAAGGGGATCAAGATACGGATATGCTCATACCCCTTCCAATCTGCGCCCCATCCCGAGGCACGAGGGTAGGGTGAGCAAGGATTACTCACCTCCGTCACTGGTGCTGTGCAATGCCAGGTCTATAGGCAACAAAACCGCCACCCTGCAAGATTTCTTTACCTCGCAGGGGGTCGACCTGGCTTGTGTGATGGAGACCTGGGTGCGCAAAGGGGAAACAGTTAACTTACGAGAGATGGCGCCCCCGGGTTTCTCCGTCCTCCTCCAGTCGCGGACTGTGGGCCTGGGGGGGATAGAGGGGTGGTATTATTAATCCGGGAAGATTGTTCTTTCAGGGCTCTACCATCGCAATCGATCCCCAGCATTGAATGTGTTGGCCTAGTGTGAGGAGAGCTTGGCTGTCTGGCTGGTGTACCGGCCATGTAGCGTACCAGCAGCCACCCTGTCAGGCCTATTGGAGGCGGTGGCCGGCTGGGCCTTGGAGTTCCCTAACCTATTGGTATTGGGGGACTTCAACATCCATGCTGATGCCACTCCCTCCTCACAGGCTCTGGACCTGGTGTCTTCCATGGCGACACTAGGGCTCTCCCAGTTTGTTTCGGGCCCCACACATCAAGCAGGCCACATGCTGGATTTGATCTGTGGCGTAGGTATAGATGTGATCATGTCTCCTTCGATGAAGGTGCCATGGTCTGATCACTACGCTCTGAAAGCCAGGATTGACTTTCCACCCCACCCTGCTTAGGTGGCGAGCCGATTTGGGCTCGCCTGCAGAGGCTGTTGGACCCTTATAGATTCCGTCAAGCCTTGTGGGACCTTGCTCCCCCTGGCGACTCATTGACTGAGCTTGTTGAGGGCTGGAATACCCAGCTCCTGGCAGCCATGGATGAGAGCGCACCTAAGCGCCCTCTGCGACCCCGCAGAAACCGGGCTCCCTGGTTTACTGAGGAGCTCCGGAAAATGAAGCGGAACCTCAGACGGCTAGAGCGAGTATGGCAGGGTTCCCACAACGGAGCCTCAAGAACATCTTATAGGGTTTTTATGAAAACCTACGAGATGGCAGTGAAGGCCGCTAAGAAGTCTTTTTTTTTCCTCATGCATAATTTTTATTAATTTGTAACAAAACAAATAAAAATTGAACAATCCACATCTTGTATTCAACAAATTCATTCTTTAAGACTTCCTTCAGCCTCTCCGCAAATCCTCCGTTGTCTATCTAACACATACTTTCGCATCTCCTACTATCTATTGACATTATTTAAATCCTTTCCACCCTTTTTCTTTAGACAATATTCTTACTAACATCACAGAGTTCCTTTAAACCCTACTAGCGTTATTTGTCCCTCACTTAGGTTATCCAGATATTCAACGAATTTTCCCCATTCCTCTATAAACCTTTGATCTCTTAAATATCTGGTTTTTCCCGTCAGTCTGTCTAATTCCGCATAATCTAATAGTTTCTCTCTCCACTCCTCGATTGTCGGTATTTTCTGTTGTTTCCAGTTTTGGGCTAGTAAGACTCTTGCTGCAGTTGTTGCATATTGGAAAAATTTGCAGTCTTTGTTCTTAATCTCTATTCCTGATAAACCTAACAAAAAGGCCTCTGGTTTTTTTTCAAAAGTACATTTTAAAATTTTAGGCCGCTAAGAAGTCTTAATTCTCGGCCTCCATTGCATCCGCTAGCTCTCGCCCGGCGCAATTATTTAGTATAATTAGGTCTTTAGCATCCCTGCAGGGACAGCCAAATTTAAATAATAATTTGATACACAGCTGTGAGGCATTTGCGAGCTTTTTTGCGGAGAAGGTCCTGTTGCTCCACCGTGACCGTGACCTCCCTGCCAATTTGGATACAATAACGGAACTGGAGGCCCCTTGACTGTCCTCGGATCCAATATTGGACCACTTTGACCGGATATCCCCAGCCAATGTGGACA
Organism: Podarcis muralis; assembly: GCF_964188315.1. Lineage (NCBI taxonomy): Eukaryota > Metazoa > Chordata > Lepidosauria > Squamata > Lacertidae > Podarcis > Podarcis muralis. The sequence continues at coordinate 13,219,108 of NC_135674.1, forward strand.
GACTCCTCCGAGCTGGAAAGCCCACCACCTGTCCTCTTGACCCGTGCCCGTCCTGGCTGATTAGAGCGTGTCCAGACGAGGTGCGGACCCCCATAGGGGATATTATCAATTTCTCCCTTGGCACCGGGACGTTTCCAGGGGAATTGAAGGAGGCAGTGGTGCGTCTGCTCTTAAAGAAAACATCATTAGATCCTTTAGATCTATCCAATTACCGCCTAGTTTCGAATCTTCCGTTCCTGGGTAAGGTGATTGAGAGAGCGGTTGCTGAACAGCTTGGTGGGTTTCTGGATGAAACATCAGCTCTGGATCCATTCCAATCCGGCTTCCGCGCTGGTCATGGGACCTAGACGGCTCTGGTCGCCCTAACAGATGATCTCCGCAGGCAGCTGGATCGAGGCGGGTCGGGGCTGCTGATTCTTCTAGACCTGTCAGCAGCCTTCGACATGGTCGATCACGAACTCCTGGACCACCGCCTTGCCGACGTGGGGATCCAGGGCACAGTCCTTCAGTGGCTGCACTCGTTTCTCTCTGGTCGGGGACAGAGGGTGGTGCTTGGAGGGGAACTGTCATCGCACCACTCCTTGGTGTGTGGAGTGCCTCAGGGTGCGATTCTCTCCTCAATGCTTTTCAACATCTTTATGCGCCCCCTCGCCCAGCTTGTCCGGAGTTTTGGGTTGGGCTGCCATCAGTATGCTGATGACATCCAACTCTATCTGTTGATGGATGGCCATCCTGACTCGGCCCCAGACACACTGACCAGATGTTTGGAAGCTGTGGCTGGATGGTTACGTGGGAGCCGGTTGAAGTTAAATCCTTCAAAGACAGAGGTCCTTTGGCTGGGAAGGGACCCATCTCTTGCGGGGGCGCAATTAGTGCCAGCACCGTCCGTTAATAGCTTGGGTGTAATCTTCAACACCTCCCTTTCCATGGAGGCGCAGATTGCAGCTATAACAAAGGCGGCATTTTTTCATCTCCGCCAAGCTAAGCAGTTGGCTCCTTACCTCTCTCGCCCTGACCTAGCCACTGTGATCCACGCAATGGTCACCTCCAGACTGGATTATTGTAACTCGCTCTACGTGGGGCTGCCCTTGAGACTGACCCAGAAACTCCAGCGGGTGCAGAATGCCGCGGCGAGACTCCTTACGGGGTCCTCGCTGCGAGATCACATTCACCCGGTGCTATACCAGCTGCACTGGCTCCCGGTGGAGTACAGGATCAGGGCAGGATATAATTAAAAATTTATTTTTATTATTATTATTTATATGTATCCATGTTGGTTAACTGATGTGGTTAAATGATTTTCTTTAAAAGAAAAAACTTAAGACTGAGTTTTAGCACACATGAATAGCCTTTGGACTATAATGTCACTTAAACAGAAAATTATCAACATTTATTATTGGCTTTGGGTTGGACTCCAGGGCCTGCTCCCTTCCAGGGCCTTTTCCAACTGGCCCAGGGGGCGTGGCCCAGGCCCTCTCTCCCAGCTATAAAGGGACTCCTGCTGCGGTGAAGCCTCGGACCATCGGCTGTGGGGAGGATTGCAGGGCCTGCTCCCTTCCAGGGCCTTTTCCAACTGGCCCAGGCCCTCTCTCCCAGCTATAAAGGGACTCCTGCTGCAGTGAGGCCTCGGACCATCGGCTGAGGTGAGGATTGCAGGGCCTGCTCCCTTCCAGGGCCTTTTCCAACTGGCCCAGGGGGCGTGGCCCAGGCCCTCTATCCCAGCTATAAAGGGACTCCTGCTGCGGTGAGGCCTTGGACCATCGGCTGTGGGGAGGACTGCAGGGCCTGCTCCCTTCTAGGGCTTTTTCCAACTGGCCCAGGGGGCATGGGCCCAGGCCCTTATTTGGAACAAACTTTTGGGGAAGTGTGGGAAGTGTTCTGCCATTGCTTCCCTGCTCCAAGTGGTTAATGTGTTTTAAAATGTCCTCAAGCAGTTGGTGGCAATTTAAATTTTTATTTCTTTTTTTTCTTTTTTTCTTTGTTGGGGTGGGTGGGTGGTATGGATATTTGGTTGGGGATTAATTTTAGTATAATTGTCCTGTTTTTGTTTTTCGTTGTTTTATTGGTTCTGTATAGTTTGTGTTTTGTTTTTAAGGGGCGGGATTAGGGCTGCCTGGGAGTGGGGCCCCAGCCAACACGATGGCTGGGACAAGTTCCACGGGGGGGGGGGAGCACTGGGACATCCGATCTCGGTGATCATGGGCAGGAGGAGGAGTTACGCTAAGACCAGACCATGTCATTACCGAGGAGGCAGGTTTAGTCGTTGTTTGAAGACTATCCCTGCCTCCAGGTCTGGCCTTGACCGGATGGATACTGGAATCAATAATAATAATAATAATAATTTATTATTTATACCCCGCCCATCTGGCTGGGCCTCCCCAGCCACTCTGGGCGGCTTCCATAAAAACCACAAATATAGTAAAATGTCACACGTTAAAAACTTCCCTGAACAGGGCTGCCTTAAGATGTCTTCTGAATGTCAGGTAGTTGTTTATCGCTTTGACATCTGCTGGAAGGGCGTTCCACAGGGCGGGCGCCACTACTGAGAAGGCCCTCTGGCAGTGGTTTTATTCATCATTGACCTGGCATTACACAGCAACACCTTCAGCTCATGTGGGTTTCCCCTGTTGATTCCTGGATCCTTGCCCATCCTGGCTTATAAAAGCTAGCCGGGAAGGACTGGGTGATGGGCTCTGCGGGGTGGTGAATGCTACCCTCTGTGAGGGAACATTCCCAGATCCGCTGACAGAGGCGGTCATTAAACCGCTTCTTAAAAAAACCATCTTTAGACCCGGCCAGTATGGCCAACTATCGCCCAGTCTCAAATCTTCCATTCTTGGGCAAGGTGATTGAGCGTGTGGTTGCTGAACAACTCCAGGCACGCCTGGAGGATGCAGACCATTTGGATCCCTTCCAATCGGGATTCAGGCCTCATCATGGGACTGAAACTGCCTTGGTCGCGCTGGTCGATGATCTCCGGCGAGCTAGGGACAAAGGTGAGAGTTGTTTCCTAGTTCTGCTGGATCTCTCAGCGGCCTTTGATAAAATCGACCATAACATCCTTCTGGACCGTCTAGAGGGGTTGGGAGCTGGGGGCACTGTTATACAGTGGTTTCGCTCCTTCCTCCTGGGCCGTGTTGAGAAAGTGGTGGTGGGGGATGAGTGTTCAGACTCCTGGACCCTCACTTGTGGGGTGCCTCAGGGTTCCGTCCTCTCCCCCATGCTTTTTAACATCTATATGAAGCCATCTGGGAGAGATCATCGGGGATTTTGGACTGGGTGTCCATCAATATGCAGATGATACCCAGCTCTACCTCTCTTTCAAATCAGAACCAGTGAAGGCGGTGAAGGTCCTGTGTGAGTGCCTGGAGGCGGTTGGAGGATGGATGGCGGCTAATGGATTGAAGTTGAATCCTGACAATATGGAAGTACTGTTTTGGGGGGACAGGGGGCGGGCTGGTGTGGAGGACTTCCTGGTCCTGAATAGGGTAACTGTGCCCCTGAAGGACCAGGTGCGCAGCCTGGGAGTCATTTTGGACTCACAGATGTCCATGGAGGCGCAGGTTCTGTATCCAGGGCAGCTGTCTACCAACTCCACCTGGTACGCAGGCTGAGACCCTACCTGCCCGCGGACTGTCTCGCCAGAGTGGTGCATGCTCTAGTTATCTCCCGTTTGGACTACTGCAATGCGCTCTACGTGGGGCTACCTTTGAAGGTGACTCGGAAACTACAACTAATCCAGAATGCGGCAGCTAGACTGGTGACTGGGGGCGGCCGCCGAGACCACATAACACTGGTTTTGAAAGACCTACATTGGCTCCCAGTACGTTTCCAAGCATAATTCAAAGTGCTGGTGTTGACCTTTAAAGCCCTAAATGGCCTCGGCCCAGTATACCTGAAGGAGCGTCTCCACCCCCATCGTTCTGCCCGGACGCTGAGGTCCAGCACCGATGGCCTTCTGGCGGTTCCCTCATTGCGAGAAGCAAAGCTACAGGGAACCAGGCAGAGGGCCTTCTCCGTAGTGGCGCCCGCCCTGTGGAACGCCCTCCCATCAGATGTCAAAGCGATAAACAACTACCTAACATTCAGAAGACATCTGAAGGCAGCCCTGTTCAGGGAAGTTTTTAATGTGTGACATTTTAGTGTATTTTTGCTCTCTGTGGAAGCCGCCCACAGATGGGGGGGTACAAATAATAAATTATTATTATTATTATTATTATTATTATTATTATTATTATTATTACAAACTTAGTTGGTCTTTAAGGTGCTACTGGACAAATTTTATATTTTTTAATATATTTCGACTGCATCAGACCAACACGGCTACCTACCTGAATCTATGCTATTTTTGTGATAGACAACTGAGAGGAGAAAACTGGGTCAACTTATTTGTAGAACATCATTCCTGTTTATAAAACCCAATAATAATAATTATTATTTAAAAGCTTTGGAAAGATTTTTCCTCCCAAAGCATTTTAAATCAAAAAAATCTGATTTCAATCAAAAAAATCTGATTTAAATAAAAAAAAAAGATTTTTATTTTTTTTAAAAAATCATTGATTTTTATCACATTGGGTAGTGAGCGGGTGCTTCCTGCTGAGACCTTGGCGTACCACCATCAGTCAAACCATGCTGGCCAACATGACCAGTGGTCTAACTCAGTATAAGGCAAGCTCTTATAGGGACCTAGGAAACTGCCTTCTACCAAGTCAGACCATTGGGCCTATCTAGCTCAGAAGTGTCTACACACTGACTGGCAGCGGCTCTTCAATCAGGGCTGCCTCCCAGCACCCCCTAGAGATGCGACTGGGAATTGAACCCAGGACCTTACAGGCACGTCCAACTCCCAAGAGACTGTGGTCTACTCCCAATATAAAAAAAGCTGGCCATGATCTACCCATTGTCGTTGGGTGGATCAAAGTTGTGGAGCTTTCTTTTAGGAAGCAAATGGATGAATGAAACAGAATGAGTGAATGAATGAAATGGAATGTATGAAAGAATGAGATGGAATGTATGAATGAACAAAACTGAATACGTGAATGAATGAAACGGAATACAGTCATACCTCGGGTTAAATACACTTCGAGTTGAGCGCATTCGAGTTGCGCTCCTCGGCAACCCGGAAGTAACGGAGCGCGTTACTTCCGGGTTTCGCCGCTTGCGCATGCGCAGACGCTCAAAATGACATCACATGCATGCACAGAAGCAGCGAAAAGCGACGCGCGCAGACGTGCCGTCACTAGTTACGTTTACCTCTAGATGCGAACGGGGCTCCGGAACGGATCCTGTTCATATCTAGAGGTAGCACTGTACATGAATGTATGAAACGGAATACATGAATGAATGACACGGAATGAGAATTGTGATATGTACAGAACATAATCAAAAGTCGATTATATAAAACACATTGGAGGGTCCTGAATCCACAGTCCAACAGTGGAACTTAATTGGGTAGCCTACTTTTTTTGCTAGGAAGCAAAAGTGGCTGAGCTTTTCTGGGAAAGGCAAAATTGTTCAGCTTTTCTTAGGAAACCAAAGTTGTTGAGCTCTTTTTGGAAAGGCTAAGTTGTTCAGCTTTTTGTGGAAGCCAGAGTGGTTGAGCTTTTTTTAGGAGGCAGTAATTGTTGAGCTTTTTTTTATTCTACCAGTAGATATCGTGATCTACCTGTTGGACGTGCCTGCTCTACCACTAAGCAACAGCCCTTCCTTGTTAGACAATGAAGAAAAATAAGCTAGCCTTGAGGTATCTGCTCCTGTCAGCATTTGAGTGATTGAGACAGCATGCCAAGCGTCTGTCTGGTTCCTGAAGCCAGGCAAGGGCTTCACATTTCCTCTTTTACCTAATGTACCAGGATGGATAGGATTTAAATAAAATCAATTTAAATCACAATTTAAATCACTAGTCAGTAAGACTTGATTTAAATGATTTTTGCAGAAAGGTTCAACCTTGCTGGCATCATCTTCATATTGACAACCAGAGGAAGGTTTCATTTTTTGAATCATAAATTTCCAGAGTAGTTTTCACTGTTATATAAAAAATGACTGATTTGGCTCTACTCTTAGAAATACATTGACAGATAATGTCGAAATGATGGTGAGGTTTAATAAGTTAACTGTTTCTATTTGGACAACTTTTCTGCTGTACTTGAATGGAAGGAGATAAATAATCATTTCCTTCGTAACAATTTATTTAACTAAAACAATATCATGATAGCATATGTATCCATGTTGGTTAACTGATGTAGTTAAACATATTTTTTTAAAAAGACTGAGTTTTAGCACACATGAAAAACTGAAAACAAATCCTTATTTCCTGAAGAACAGCCTCTAGACTATAATGTTACTTAAATAGAAAACTATATTTAGAAAGATTTTTCCTCCAAAAGCATCTTATTTTAAAAATCTGATTTTTTTAAAAAAAATCTGATTTAAATAAATAAAAAAAAAAATCCGGACTTCCGGTCGGCGCCAGCGTTTAATGGCGGTCCTTGCCTCGAGCTCCGAGGGAGGACTGCTCCGCGAGTTCGGGTCTGACCCGCTACGGCGAGCGGGGGACCCCTAAAATCACAGGCGCTGAAGCCTGTGAACAAGGAGACTCGGCGGGCACCTTTCGCGCCCCTCGGTACTGCAAAAGAGCCTTTTTAAAGGCTCCGGAGCGGCATCGGGTGTGAGCGCGGTGCTGAGAGTCGTAACCCAGCCTGCGGAGTGAACCCGCGTCGCCATTGAACGGAGAGCGCCGATTCCTTCCTGAAACTACAATTCGATCGTAAAACCCGTGAGTAAGATTGACAGACGGGAACGGGACATTTAAATTGAATTTTGAAAATTTGGCTGAAAACGGGAAAGGCATAAAGTAAGGAAGTCTGCCTCCCCGGACTGCATGGTAACTAAAGCAACGAAAGAGCAAGCTGCACTTAAATGAAAGTTAACTTTTTGGCTGTCAAAACCTGACATCTGACTTAAACTTCCCCCCAACAAGCAGGAGAAGGGGGGAAGGAAATTTGGACATTGCAAACCTGCTGGAAATAAATAGAGGAAAAAGATCTTCCACTGCCAAAACCCTGAGACGGGCTGCCGAAGTAAGGCACCGGGAAAGTGAACTGTCAATTTAAACTGGATACAAAGTTGGGGTTTTGGCTGAAACAAAGTTATGAGACTTTAATGGAGTTATTTTGTTGAACTTTTGAGGATACTGAAACTGTAATAAGAACTTTAACTGTGGACTTTTGGACTCTTTGTTGTTGTTTTTTTGGGCTCTTTGTTCTCTGCCTCATGTTTTTCTGACTTTTCTTAACTGGATACAATTAAATGCTCCCTCTAGAGGATTTAAAGAGAACCTGTCACAGTGAGAGAAAAAGAGTGGATTTTTCCACTTGTAAACTTTTCCTGTGAGAATTGACCTTGAGGATATGAGTGGCCAACCAGAAGAGATAACAACTAGAGCAAAAGCAAAACAAATTCAGCAAGCACAAAAGAAAAGGGGTTCGATGCAAGGCATACCACCAGCTGGACAGGAAAAGGTAGCAACTGCATCTATGGAGTCAATGACACAGGCATTGCTCAAAATAAATCAGTCTTTGGAAGCATTGACAAAGCAGTCAGCGGAGAATACAAAAAAATTGAATGATTTGACAACAAGATTGGACTTGAATACGGCAAGTGTAGCTTCTAATACAGAATCTATAAATAAATTGATCCAAGAAAATTCTGAAACAAGAAAAATTGCTCAAAGTGCAAAAGATACTGCAGATGAGACCAAGAGGGAGCTTGCACCGATTGCAAAAAAGGTGAATGAACATGATGCAACTTTAGCTTTGTGGGAACTTCAGAGAAAGGAGAAGAATTTGAAATTAAGATTGGTTCCAGAGAGCGAGAAAGACAATCTTGCGGAATTCCTCACAGAAAATATTTTGGAATTTTGGCAGGACGAGTTACAGGAGGAAGAACTTGAAATAACAACGGCCTTCCGGTTGGGCAGAAGGCAAGGCAAGAAGCCTAGGGATTGTCTGATTACACTGAGATCTAAAGAAGAAAGGGACAAAATACTGGATTTACATTACCATAAGGCTCTTGAAATTCAGAATTGTCAAGTTCAGATCTTTAAAGACATCCCTAAATATATCTTGGAGGTGAGGGCCTTCTACAAAGACTTGGTTTACCTGTTGAAGAAGAATAATATACTTTTCAGGTGGGAGTTCCCACAAGGATTATCTTTCAACTACACAGGAAAGAAGATCAAAATAAAAACAGTCCAAGATAAAGAGCTGTTTTTGGAAAGATACCAGGAGGGTCTGCAGAAAGGAGTAGTAGAAACAACAGGAGACAAAGAATCGACAGATATTGCAAATCTCTCATTTGGACTCCTACCACCATCGGAGGAGGAACAAAAACTTGGAGCAGTTGGAGGAATAGGCACATAGCAGTACAATGTCTCTGCAACTTCTTAGCTGGAATTGTAATGGTTTGAACCTTCCCAGAAAAAGACGCCAAGTTTTTCATATTTTGAAGAGAGAGCAATTGGATTTAATATGTCTACAGGAAACGCATGTGACCAGGATACACAGGAAATTACTTGTAAACAAGAGACTTGGACAAGAATTTATCTCATCAGACAAGGTCAAAAAAAGAGGCGTCGTGATTTATGCAAAAGAAAAATTGGCCCCTAAAATGATATTTAAAGATGAACAAGGAAGATATCTGGCAATAGAAATACAAGTTCAAGGAGAAAAAATTATGATATTGGGAATATATGCACCTAATGAAGGGAAGGCGGAATTTTTCAAGAAGTTGCATGAGACTTTAATGGACTATTTGGACTTTAAAATTATAATGATGGGAGACATGAATGGCGTTGTCTCCACTAATATGGACAAGGCACAGAGACAAATAATTTCAAAGGATGGAAGACTACCAAAGACTTTTTTCGAAATGACTGATACACTGGACTTGATTGATATTTGGAGAGTAAGGAACCCTCTGGAGAGAGAGGGAACTTTTTTCTCTGAAGCCAAAATGACATGGACAAGGATTGACCAAATCTGGGTAACTAGTAGTATGGCACCGAAGATAAAAAAAGTGGAAATCTGCCCAAAGACCTGCTCCGACCATAATGCTGTGAAGATGGAGATGAAACTAACAACAACGGGAACCTTTAGATGGAGGATGAATGACACCCTATTTAGAGATGAAGAGATTTATAAGAAGGCCCAAAAAACACTGAAAGACTATTTTGAGATAAATTTGAGAACTGAGGTGGAGAAAAGAATAGTTTGGGATGCTAGTAAGGCCGTGATGCGAGGTTTCCTAATACAACAAAATTCCATAAAGAGGAAAAAGCAGAATGAGAGGAAAGAAAAACTTTTGGAAAAGGTAAAGGAAGCTGAAAAGAAATTGAGGTCCAAACCAAAGTCCTATGAGATTTTGAGAGAAATAAAGTATTATCAGACGCAATATATGGAATTGATGAATCAAGAGATAGAATGGAAGATAAAGCAAATGAGACAAAGGACATTTGAATCAGCAGACAAATGTGGAAAACTTCTGTCATGGCAACTGAAAAAGAGACAAAAACTGAACACCGTGACAAGCTTGGAAATGGAAGGTAAAATTATCCACAAACCAAATGAGATAAATAATTGTTTTCAAAGTTTCTTCAGGAAACTATATGCACAAGGGCCAGTGAATGAGCAGGAAATAGAAGAATTTATTAAGAAATATGGATTACCAAAGATCTCAGATCAAAGTAAAACGATTTTGAATGAGAAAATAACAGGACAAGAAATAGAGGATGCCATTCAGAATATGAAACTGGGAAAATCCCCAGGACCAGATGGTTTGACTGCTAGATACTACAAGGCACTGAAGGAATGGATAATACAACCACTGAAGGAGGTCTGTAATGAAATTTTGGAAGGGAAAAAGGCACCCGAATCGTGGCAAGAAACTTTTATTTCACTTATACCGAAAACAGAGACTGAAAAGAACCAGGTCAAAAACTACCGCCCTATATCATTACTTAATGTGGATTATAAAATATTTGCAGACATTTTAGCAAAAAGATTGAAGAGAGTTTTGGTAGAGGAGATTCATAAGGACCAAACAGGCTTTCTCCCAGGGAGACATATGTCGGACAATGTGAGGAACATTATAGACATTTTGGAGTTGTTGGAAGTGAACATTAATAGAAAGGCGGTGCTAATCTTTGTGGATGCGGAGAAAGCCTTTGATAACATTTGTTGGACCTTTATGAAGAAGAATCTCCAAGGGATGGGGGTAGGCCAAGGTTTTGAAAATGGTATAGGTGCTATATACTCTAAGCAAAAAGCAAAGTTGATTGTGAACAATGTGGTTACGGAAGAAATACCTATAGAAAAAGGTACACGACAGGGATGTCCAATATCCCCTTTACTTTTTATATCAGTCCTGGAGGTTTTGTTAAACATGATCAGAGGGGACCAGTTGGTTAAAGGAGTTCAGGTCGGAGCCAGAAACTATAAACTAAGGGCATTTGCAGATGACTTAGTACTGACTTTGCAACAGCCAGATACTAGTACTAAAAGAGTATTAGAATTAATTGAGATATTTGGTCAGGTAGCAGGATTTAAACTGAACAAGCAAAAAACTAAAGTGTTGGAGAAAAATCTAACAATGGCAGAAAAAGAGAAGTTTCAGAGTGAAACAGGTTTAGTAATAACAAAAAAGGTGAAGTACCTGGGTGTGAACTTGACTTCAAAAAATGTGAATTTATTTAAAGACAACTATGACAAATGTTGGACAGAGGTGAAGAAAGATCTAGAAATATGGTCAAGGTTGAGACTTTCCTTGTTAGGCCGAATTGCTGTCATTAAGATGGATGTATTGCCTAGAATGTTGTTTTTATTTCAGACACTCCAGATCCTGGACAAGATGGACTGTTTCAAGAGGTGGCAAAAAGACATATCAAAATTTGTCTGGCAGGGCAAAAAGCCCAGAATTAACTTTAAGATCTTAACTGATGCAAAAGACAGAGGGGGGTTTGCCCTGCCGGACCTGAGACTTTACTATGAATCGGCAGCGTTTTGCTGGTTGAAACAATGGCTGCTTCTTGAGAATACAGACATTTTGGATCTGGAAGGGTATGACAATAGATTTGGTTGGCATGCATATATATGGTATGACAAGGTAAAAATGCATAAAGGTTTTAAAAACCATATTGTCAGGAAAGCATTGTACAATGTCTGGATAAGATATAAGGATTTACTCGAAAGTAAAACTCCCAGGTGGTTATCACCAATGGAGGCTAAAGAGACTAAAAAACTTAATATGGAGTCCAAATGGCCAAAATATTGTGAAATTTTAGAACAAGACGGTGAAAGAGTTAAATTACAAAGCTATGACAAATTAAAGTCTAAAGTACGAGATTGGTTGCATTACCTTCAGATAAACGAGGTATTCAAACAGGACAGGAAAATAGGTTTTCAGATGGAGAGGTCGAAATTAGAAACAGAATTGTTAGAACCCAATACTAAGAACTTGTCAAGAATGTACAATTTGCTGCTGAAATGGAATACACAAGATGAAACAGTAAAATCAGCTATGATCAAATGGGCACAAGACATAGGTCATGACATTATGTTTGATGATTGGGAACAGTTATGGAACACAGGTGTTAAGTTTACGGCTTGTAATGCTTTGAGAGAAAACATAATGAAAATGATCTATAGGTGGTACATGACCCCAGTCAAACTTGCAAAAATTTATCATTTGCCCAATAATAAATGTTGGAAATGTAATGAGACTGAAGGTACCTTCTACCACCTTTGGTGGACCTGCCCGAGGGTTAAGGCCTACTGGGAAATGATCTATAATGAAATTAAAAAGGTCCTTAAATGGACATTTTCTAAAAAACCAGAGGCTTTTCTCCTGGGCATGGTGGGCCAATTGGTGCCAAGGAAGGACAGAACTTTTTTTATGTATGCTACTACAGCGGCAAGAATTCTTCTGGCAAAGTATTGGAAGACGCAGCAGCTACCCACTCTGGAAGAATGGCAAGCGAAGGTGATTGACTATATGGGAATGGCAGAGATGACCGGCAGAATCCGTGATCAGGGGAGTGAGACAGTGGAAGAAGATTGGAAGAAATTTAAAATATATCTCAAAAACTGTTGTAAAATTGATGATTGCTGAGATGTTATGGTGTTAAGAAACAGAGAATTACAGCTGTAAATCATAAGTTTAAGGAAACTATAATGAAAATCAGTTAATTAATTGAATGGAGGGTTGCTGAGAAAGGGTAAATATAAGGATGCAGAAAAAGGGAGGTATGGGGAAGTCCCGGAAGTAAGGTGAAAGAAAACAAGTTTAAGATATTATTTATGTTTATCCGTGTGTATGTTTTGTTTTGTCATATTGTTTGTTTTTATTATATGTCTGGAAAATTAATAAAAATTATTTTAAAAAATAAATAAATAAATAAATAAAATCCGATTTAATTTTTTTTAAAATTCTGGTTTGTTTTTTAAAAAATAAAATAAAAATAACTGATTTTCACCCACCCTGTAATGTACCTATGTAAAAACAGACCATGATTTCAGCACCAGTGCCATTTTTCTAGAAAAAGAGGTGCCACGAACCCTTCCCTCATTCTCTACTAAGAATGGCAATGGAAAGGTGCCAGAACCCACCTGGGATTGAATTCTGGCAAGTTCCAGCTGGAAAAAGAAAGCCCTGCGTGGCACGGACATCAATGACAGGGTCAAGCCACAAAACAGAATGAAGACGAGGAACCTGTGGCCCTCCCACCCCATTGGTCATGCTCATGCTTTTGAATATGTGCCGCCGGGGTGTAAACACCCGCCCGGCGCCCCCCAATTTCAACACGACTGATCTCAGGACCAACTCCTTCCCGCGTTCCCGCCCAGGCAAAGCCAAGCGTGCCAGGTGGCCTCCACGGCCGCGCGGCCTGGCTGCAGACCGCCAGGCAGGATGGAACCGTGGAAAAGCCACATGCGCGCCAGGCTCCGCAGCCCGGAGCTATGTGGCGGGGCTCCTGGAATTTTTCCTCCCTCTCTGGCTGCCCGTTTGGAGTAGTGGGTCGAGGTGGGTAATGCTAGCGAAGGCACAGGGCCTTCTCCGGCGCGTCCGGTGCACATGGGACAGTGGTGCCAGTGCCCTGGGTACCTGCTTGGCTGTGCTAGCAGGCGGGCGGGGTGTCACAAAAGTGGAGCAAGGCAAATCGCCGCCGGGGGAGGGAGCGGCCCTGTATGACCACCTTCTCCGCCAGATCCGGCCAACGCCAATTCGGAGCGACGCCAGAGTCCAGCCACACAGCTGCCAGGGCGCAGTCGGCGTCGGGAGCCCAGCGCCCCCCAGAATTGGCTGGATCTGGCACCCCCGGGTAAAAACGGCCCTGCTCACGCTGGCTGGAGTCCAACCAAGTCAAAACGAGTTCAATACCTTGCTATGCAAATACCGTTGCCACAATACACAGAGCGTAGCAGGGGGATGATAATTGAAAAGGGACTCGTTGGCAGGATTTTAATCAGGCTTCCTCAACCTTGGCCCTCCAGGTGTTTTTTTGGCCTACAACTCCCATGATCCCTAGCTAGCAGGACCAGTGGTCAGGGATGATGGGAATTGTAGTCTCAAAACATCTGGAGGGCCGAGTTTGCCTGTGCCTGGCCTATGCCTAGATCAGGCATGGCCCAACTTGGCCCTCCAGCTGTTTTAGTACTACAATGCCCATCATTCCTAGCTAACAGGACCATTGGTCCGGGATGATGGGAACTGTAGTCCCTAAACAGCTGGAGGGCCGAGTTGGACCACCACTGCTCTAGATCAGGCATGGCCAAACTTCCCCCTCCAGCTGCCTTGGGACTACAACTCCCATCATCCCTAGCTAGGACCAGTGGTCAGGGATGATGGGAATTGTAGTCTCAAAACATCTGGAGGGCCGAGAATGAGGAAGCCTGATTTAAATAAACATTTACAACTTTATTTACACAAAAAAAGAAATATAACAATGTGATAACATAGTATTATATACAAACAGCAGAATGTTTCATTTGACGTAATAAACCAGAAATGGAAGCTGAGGGAAGTCAACGGCGGGGGGGGGGGGGGGAGTTGAAAAAAAATGAATGTTTAGTATTGATATTGGAAATTTATTTTGAAAATGTCAAATCAATTAAAAAAAAATAAATAACTGTGAAAATTTTACTGGTTATTTCCTATCGCAAAGGGCTAGTCCAGTATGTCAGAATTAAGCCTTATCAGAGGAATTGGCCACTCTCCAGGCACCCGGCTTAATTCCTTGTTGACCTCCCCGGTCTGCGACTCCCGGCAAGATCAGGCGAGATCTCCTATCGGCGATCCTCCTCTAACGTGAGAAGGACACACCACTCCTCCCCTCTTCCCTGCCATTCCCAGGGAGGGGAAAGAGACAGACAGAAATGTATTTACGTGCCTTTTATTTCTGTCTTTCAGCAGTACAGAGAAACGTGTCTGTACTCTCTTAACACCAACAGCAGAGAGAGAGAGATTCCTCCCCTGTACTTCCAGCACAGGTCAGATTACACTCTGAGCTAACATCCGGTGCTCAGCACAGTGAATAGACTGCCCCTTTGTTCCCACGGTACAGCCACAAGCAACAACATCCTGTCTGGCATTCCAGCCAGCTGGAGCTCGCATCTGCATTGCTCCTTTTTCGTAACACAGTATGCCCCCAAGGTATCTCAATTATTCATGTACAATTACTTATGTACCTGTTATACACATTGACAATCTAGTGTAAAGGAGGGAGGTTTGCCCTTCGCAATAAATCCCTCGGCTTGACGGCAGTGGTATTTACAGTCTTTATTGTACAATTATTTACAAAGTACAGAGCATCTTTTCACGTGTCCGAGTCATCGGCAGCAGATCCTGGGAGTACGGGCTTTCGGCTCCACCTCCAGCAAAGCAATCTGGGTAATCTCATACGTCTGTGTCGTTCCCTACGCTTTAACCCCCTCCTGTCCTGAGCAGCTAAAAGTGGTGTGCCCTCTTCCTCTGTGCTAGAACTGGAGTGGTGCTGGGGCTCCCTAACATCAGGCAGCCCAGCCTCCACCTCCCCTTGCTCTCCCACACCTTCCAGTGCTTCCTCTTCTGCAGCCCCTCTTGCTCCTCCTCATCCAACTCAGGAGCCGTCGCAGCTGGCTCCGTGACATCTAGTATCAGCCGAGGAAGGGAGGAAGCCCTTCAGGGAGAGATCCAGAAACCTTGTTCTGCCCAAGTTAGCAGCCTGCACCGACCAGCTTATGCCAGCAGTCTACATCAGCTGTGTTGTTTTCAATACCTTGGGGACTTTTCTATTCTTACCTAAGGATTGTGTTATACAGGAACTTACGAGAAGAAGCAGTACGAAAAGACATGAAAAGAAAAAATGTATTAATATTGGAATTAGCCCCTAGGTTATATACACCGTGCATATGAACTGTGTAGGTTGCACATAGTGGACTAGACCTTTGCGATAAGAAATAACCAGTAAAATTTTCAGAGTGATTATCATTCAGCCTGTTGTGCTTTGTGTATTGTGGATGGAGTCCAACAACATACGGATGACCATGAAAAAACCACACACACCTTTCCCTGAAGCAGAGCAAGATCACCTGAGCCGATCGCTTGGAAAGGAAAGATGGTCATTTAAAAAGCAAACACAAAGCCAAGCACAAGAAGCAAAGGCATGCTGAAGTGCTGGCATCAACGAACAGAATCCGGGAGGCCTGTGAACCATGTTGCAATGCCAGCTTTTAGGAAGACAACTTTTTGGAAGGAGGGGAAATACCACTCAGTCTCTCTTTCGTATGACCGTATTTTTCCATGTGTTAGACGAGGTTTTTTGACTCAAAAATTGTGTCCAAAAATGGGGGTCGTCCAATACATGGATAGTGGCATGGGGGAGGGGGGAAGCGGCGCACCCACCCATCAGTTGACAGGAGCGTAACTTCCCCCAATGCTGCTGCGCGGGACACACTCCCTAGATAGGGAGCTTCCTGCCTGTAGCTGCATGGGGGGAGAAGCTCAACAACTTTGGGCCATCTCCCCTCATTTTCTTAAAACTGAGTCCCCAAAATAGAGGGGGGGTCTAATACAAGGGGGCGTCTTATAGACAGAAATGTATGGTGCCTGGAGGCTCCCAACTGAAGAGGCAAAGGTTTGTATGAGGAAAAAGCCCGTGAAAGTGTAAGTCGGAACTCTTCATAAACTGGCAGAAGGAAGAGGAAAGTCTCTCTTCATCTATAGCAGTCTACATGCATCTTTGCCTTTTAGGCAAGGGTCAGCAAACTTTTTCAGCAGGGGGCCAGTCCACTGTCCCTCAGACCTTGTGGGGGGCTGAACGAATTCCTATGCCCCACAAATAACCCAGAGATGCATTTTCAATAAAAGGACACATTCTACTCATGTCAAAACACGCTGATTCCCGGACCATCCGTGGGCCGGATTGAGAAGGCGATTGGGCCACATCCGGCCCCCGGACCTTAGTTTGCCTCCCCATGCTTTTAGGAGCTTGTCTCCATGACTTCAGAACAACTATAACTATAGGGAACATAGACTGTTACATTGGACCGACTGTGAAGGTCCATTTTCTGCAGGGAATGGAAGTGAGAGGGACAACTCATTCCAGAACCCCACACCCCCTGCAGCAAAATCTTTATTTTATTTCCTATCTATGTCCTCCCTGCCATCCCAACTCTTTCTGGTGTCCGAGAACCAATTTAGTTCCCAACCCCTAGTTTAACTTTCACCATTCTTTATGAATTTAAGACGGCAAAGCAACTGAGAGACTTGTAGAACTCTTAGTTGCTCCTGGGCTCAAAAGTTTCTTGCTCTCAAGTCTGAATAATTCAGAACCCACGCAGATCAACCCACCGACCCTTATCCTATAGAACATGTAACACAATACAGAGTATTTTCCTGTCTATAAGACGCCCCCATGTATAAGATGCCCCCTATTTTGGGGTATTCCAAATTAAGAAAACACCCCTCAGCACTACCCGTATATAAGACGAGCCCTCAATTTTAAACCTATTTTTTTGGTAAAAAAAACCCTTCTCTTATACACGGAAAAATACGGTTGGACTATTATCATGGACAGGGCTACTGTTCTAAATTCTCAAGATATTGTTTGGAAGGACCGCCAGTGTTTTAATATGCATGGCACTTGCTGAGACATGGCTAAAATAAAAGAAGACTGCTCTGTGCATTTGAAGAGACACTTTTTACTGCCAAAGGTTGCACACGTACACCACTGGAGACAACTTTCAGCATTGCTTTTTGATTCAAAGTGGTATGGCAATAGAAGTATCAAATTGAGTAAAGTAGACATATTAATCTGGTGGTTCCAAGCATTCCCCCAAGTCACGCGATCACAGCCTAGTACCTAGGGGTTATGAATGCACAAGGCCGCCACGGTCTCTTCCCTGGCTGTTCACAGCTATGGGTGCATAAGGGGGAAGAGCTGTTCCCTGACAAGAAATGTGCTTTTGTGCCTCCCAGTCAAGGTCTGACATGGGTCAAAGCACACAAGGCCTGATCTAGAAAGGTTGGGCGATCTCGGTCTCTTCAGCTATAATATTCGGGGCCATTCTGAGGAGCGTCGCTAGGATGAGGCAGTGTGCTAAAGTAGTGTGAGAGATCGGTTAGGTGGGTGTTCAGCACCTGGAGCTCCTGGCTGATGTTGTCAATGCTGCACCACATGGTTTGGAAGTTGTCCGTTGCCATAGTCACTGGCTGGTTATTTGGCAACCTCCTACTGATAGTGGAACGGGAGGTATAAATGTAGCCCGGGTCGATCCTCTGAGGGGATGGGAAATTAAAGAACTAGAGAGGGCTGACAGCCGCCCCATCTCCCTGCCATGAAGTCTCCAGAGCAAAGTTGCGCAGGAAACCACCCTTAGCTCCCTGGTCTTCCCCGAGGTCCTGAGGCGGAGGGAGCATGCTTGGGGAACAGGCGCCATCCATTAAATTGGCGTGGAAAGGGGTAGTAGAAGAGTCGCCCAAGGAGTGAGAGGGAGCACGGATCCGGGACATCGGATCGTATCTGAAAAGGATCTTCCTTGCAACAGAGGAGGCGGGCTGGAAATCCTGAGGGCAGAAAGGTGAGGCGGCAGGAGACTGTGGGAATGTTCAGGGATGCAGGAGAGGATATTTTGTCTGATTATATCCTTATCCAACTTGTGTTAACAAGTTCCCCAATTTCAGCAGAGTAAAACATTCCCCTTTATTTTAAGTTTGCAACAGCAGCGTTTGCTCAGGCTCGCGAAAGCCTCTATAATAACTATTCTGGTAATTTCCCCTTATTCCCTCATAAAATAGAAGAGATGACACAGTCTTTTACAAAAGTATAAAAAGAGTTTACTCACATTCTGTTCACAATCAGATCCCAGAAGGCAGACTTAAGCTTAATGAAGTAACATACACTTGGAATCTATCTTATAAGAAGACAGTCCCTTTGTCCTCTCTTGGCTGGGAGCCAAGAGTGCATCTTTCACTCAGTAGATGTTGCTTCTTTGATGCATGTGGTGAAAGAGAGAGAGAGATGGCTGCCCTGCCCTGTGCTTTTGTCAGTACCTGCACAGGTGAGGCCACACCCACCTCTAGTCACATGTAGAGGAAGTCTGTCCCAGCCCAGAGGGAAACAGGAAGTTTACCTGCTGGCTGGACAAACATCCCTCCCCATGTCTAAACATGTTCACTCTAGGAATGTTGTACTTGACTGCTCTTGTGTTTCACATCCCACAGAGACGAGGGGCCGAAGATGGAGGGTGGCAACTCAGGTAGGAAGGTGTAGGAGGCCGGCGGCTCTGCAAGGAAAACATGTGTGTCTGAAGCCAGGGGTGTATTTGCTCAAAACGTGATGAAGGGACAGGCTACCCAAGCCTGAACACAGAATTACCTAAAACAGGCCCCAGGCCCAATAAGCCCCCAAATTCTTTAGAAATTCTTTCCTCAAGAGTCTATTAGCTGAAGTGCATTAACCGGATAACAGGAACCAGGCTGTACAAACATAGCCGTCTCCCTTATCAATCCATGGAGGCTTAATGATGTATGGCCTTGTCAATTCCGGGTGAAAGGGGAATGGAAGATCCAGGCCTTATCTTATAGGCTGTAAACATCCTGACCACAAGCCTTGCCTGACAGGCCTGTCAATCAGCCTGCACCCCCGGAGATGGCGCCAGGGGCACCCCACAGTAACCTTCTCCTTGACCCAATATTAGCACACAGGAACTGTTCCTGTTCCTGCTCAAGGATCTGTTCCTGCTCAAGGATGCTCAAGGATGTCAACTTACGAGTATGAGCTCATGAGGTTTGGATTCCTGGGAAGGGGGGGGGAGGTGTCTGGAGGGGATATATACTGAATGAAATTCCTGTTTCTTTTGTGCTTGCTGTGGCTGACCACGCAGTGGCTTTTCTGCTATTCCGGAAAGCAGAGAAGAAAAACCTCATTCTCTTTACCAACCCCGGTGTTGTTTTGGCTCTTTCCTCCCTCCCCCTGGGAGCAACACAGACCCCGATCGAAACGGAAAAGGCTACAGTGAAATATTGTCAAACGGAGCAAGCGGACACGTAACATTTAGCGTGCTCTATGTAATAGCGAGGAGGAGTGGAAGACGAACCATTGAGACTTGCACTAGACTAAGAGGGACATCCAACTCTCAGTAGACTGCGATCTACTCACAGTGTATGAAAACTGGCAGGGATCGATCGGTTGTCGTTGGGTGGGCCAAAGTTGTGGAGGTTTTTTTCCAGAAGCAAATGAATAAATGGAACGGAATATATGAATGAATGAAACATGAATGAATGAAACAGAATATATGAATAAATGAAATGGAATATATGAATGAATGGAACTGAAGGAGCATTGTGATATGCACAGAACATAATCAAAAGCTGATTATATAAAACACAGTAAAAGGTAAAGGTAAAGGTACCCCTGCCCGTACGGGCCAGTCTTGACAGACTCTAGGGTTGTGCGCCCATCTCACTCAAGAGGCCGGGGGCCAGCGCTGTCTGGAGACACTTCCGGGTCACGTGGCCAGTGTGACATCGCTGCTCTGGCAAGCCAGAGCCGCACACGGAACGCCGTTTACCTTCCCGCTAGTAAGCGGTCCCTATTTATCTACTTGCACCCGGGGGTGCTTTCGAACTGCTAGGTTGGCAGGCGCTGGGACCGAACAACGGGAGTGCACCCCGCCGCGGGGATTCGAACCGCCGACCTTTCGATCGGCAAGCCCTAGGCGCTGAGGCTTTTACCCACAGCGCCACCCGCGTCCCATAAAACATAAAACACAGTAGAGGGTCCTGAATCCCCAGTCCGACAGTGGAACTTAATCGGATGGCCCACTTTTTTGCAAGGAAGCAAAAGTCGCTGAGCTTTCTTGGGAAAGGCAAAATTGTTGAGCTTTTTAGGAAGGCAAGGTTGTTCAGCTTTTCTTAGGAAGCCAGAGGCCAGAGCGATTGAGCTTTTTTTTTAGGAAGCAGTAGTGGAGCTGTAGCCTTATTGGAGTTCACCGATTGGGTCTGCGTTGCTCCGGGACAGGATGAAGGAAATCAAATGACACCGAGGTTGGTTCAAAGAAAGAGTTTATTCTGCTCTCCAGATAGCAGAAGGTACTTGCGTGGTGAGTCCACAGCAAGTCCAAAGAAATCAGAGATTACATGCAGTATATATATCCTCCAGGCACCCTCTCCCTCCTTCCCCAGGAATCCAACCACGTCAGCCTATGTACGTAGGTTGACATCACATATGTTCTTGCTCTGGTATTCTTAACCATAAAAGGGTATTCTTTCCTGTACTTCTGACCATAAAAGGATCTTCTTCTTCCTACTCTTATCTTGGAGGAAGAGGTCGTCATCTCCGAGAACATGCTCTGGCGTTCTTCCCGGACTTAGGTCTGTGCGTCTTTTGTGGTCAGGACATAAGATAAGGCACAGACGTGTCTTCTCTGTTCTACTGGTACAGTCAGGGTCATCCCTTGCCGTGACTGATAAAGGAGAGAGTTTGTTTATACAGCTGTGTCCTTGTTATGCATTTGCTCAACAGCTCAAGTTTTATGCATTTTAGAGTGCTCTCTTGGAGAAACAAGAAAAGGGGGGGGGGGTTGAGTCAGTTTTAAACTGACTGCACAGAAACCCATTCCTTCAGAGCTTTAAAAAACAACAACGGGGGGGGGGGGAGGAGACCAGAGGTCGGACAGGAACACCCCGTGATCTACCTGTTGGATGTGCCTGATGTAACATTGAGCGTGCTCTACATAATAGCTAAGGGGCGGGGAGAGACGAACGATTAAGACTTGCGCAAGAGGGATTAATCGTACGACAATCAGCCTAAAGCATTAACCTGGAGGGAAGCCCTCCAGGAGAATCATGCTTGCAAATCATGTGCATTTGACATCAAATGTAGCAGCCAAGAAACCCACTCACCTGTGGCTGTTGGTAGAGAGAGATGCCTCCACCAAGTGCCTGGGTCAAACTCCTTTTTCTGCTAAGGTAGCCCCTAAGTCCTTCTCCAGGGAGACAAATGCCCAAGACATCTCTGAAATGTCTCTTTTTTGAGAGGTGACAGAGGGTGTGTCCATCCTGCTCAGAGGGGTAGAGGATGTGCTCCTTATGCACAGGGGCAACTTAGCACAGTTCCAAAGGCATCAGACATGGGAAATAAAGACTTAACTAATATACCCTGTATATTTGCTAATTGATTTTCAAATTGAGCCTTGTGGGCCAGATTTAGAAGGCGATTGGGCTGGATCTGGCCCCGGGGCCTTAGTTTGCCTACCCATGATCTAAAGCCCTGAGACTGTTGGCTGCTGGCAAGAAGATATGCAGAGGCAAGTCAGTAAGAAGTCAAACCATCTTTGTGTTTAATTACTCATTCTGATGAAACAAAAGCCAATTATACATCACCTGCTATGCTTCCTATAGAGACGGGGGTGGCGCTGTGATCTAACCCCTGAGCCTCTTGGGCTTGCCAATCGGAAGGTTGGTGGTTCGAATCCCAGCGACGGGCTGAGCTCCCTTTGCTCTGCCCCAGCTCCTGCCAACCTAGCAGTTCAAAAGCGTGCCAGTGTGAGTAGATAAATAGGCACCGCTGAGGCGGGAAGGTAAACGGCATTCCGTGCACTCTGGTTTCTGTCGTGCGCCAGAAACCTGCTGGGTTTAGTCCTGCTGGCCGCCGTTTAGTCCTTCTGGCCGCACGACCCGGAAAGCTGTCTGCGGACAGACACCGGCTCCCTCGGCCTGAAAGTGAGAGGAACGCTGCAACCCCATAGCCGCCTTGGACTGGACTTATGTGAAAACTATTAAGAAACTACGCTGATTTTGTTCACCAACTAGAATTGCTGAGAAAATAAATATCAACAGATGCAAAAATCAACGGTGTTATACACGTTTGACCACATTTAGTCATGGGGCATTCCTGAAAGCTCATCTGTAACAGCAGATAAATGTACCATTGTCCAAAGGCTCTGGCAACCATTCTTCCAGTGAGGAAAACCTTTGAGTGAGACCCGGGAAGGGAAGAAGGGTGGATCAACAGGCGAGCAGATCAACTTTTGCACAGGTTCTCTTACCTTCTTTGCTCTTGGGAGCAGCTGCAGCCAGTTTTCTCTCCAAGGAGGGGTGCAGAACAGCCAAGCCAGGATCCTGACCCTCGGGATCCTCCACCCTCTCCTTTGGTAGACACGCTAGGTCACTTTGCTTTTTGGCAACGTTAATGATGTTCGGGGTGATGGACGGACGCTGGATTGGCGCTGGATTGGAGACCAAAACAGGAGATGGTGGCCACTGTCTTTTGGGTGAACTTGGATGAGACTTTTGTCTGATGAGAAAAAGGGATCAATCAGAGAACTGGACTGCACAGAAACATGTACAGCCACCGTATTTTCCTGTGTATAAGACGACCCCTATTTTTGGAGGCCAAAATGAAGAAATAAATAATGGCAACATTCCATGTATAAGACAACCCCCAATTTTAAACTTAAGAAATTTGGGGGGAAATATAGTCTTATACAGTGGTACCTCTGGATGCGACTTTAAATCTTACTATGAAGCGGCAGCTTTCTGCTGGCTAAAGGACTGGCTACTTCTTGAGAATACAGATATTCTAGATTTAGAAGGTTTTAACAATGTATTTGGGTGGCATGCATATTTGTGGTATGACAAGGTTAAAGCCCATAAGGGTTTTAAAAATCATATTGTTAGGAAAGCACTATTTAATGTCTGGATAAGATATAAAGACTTGCTAGAAAATAAAACCCCAAGGTGGTTGTCACCAATGGAAGCTAAAGCTGTTAAAAAGCTTAATATGGAGTTAAAGTGGCCGAAATACTGGGAAATTTTGGAAAATGAAGGGGACAGATGGAAACTGCAGAGTTTTGAGAAGTTAAAAGGGAAAGTGAGGGATTGGCTTCATTATCACCAAATAAATGAGGTGTTTAAGATGGACAGGAAAATTGGCTTTCAGGTGGAAAAATCAAAATTGGAGACTGAACTGTTAGAATCCAGCACTAAAAATTTGTCAAAAATGTATAACTTGCTGCTGAAATGGAATACACAAGACGAAACGGTTAAATCAAGTATGATTAAATGGGCTCAGGACATTGGTCATAACATTATGTTCGCTGACTGGGAGAAGTTGTGGACCACCGGGATGAAATTTACGGCATGTAATGCCTTAAGAGAAAATATTATGAAAATGATCTATAGGTGGTACATGACCCCAGTCAAGCTCGCAAAGATTTACCATTTGCCTGATAATAAATGTTGGAAATGTAAGGAAAATGAAGGTACATTCTTTCACCTCTGGTGGACGTGCCCAAAGATTAAGGCATTCTGGGAAATGATATATAATGAATTGAAAAGGGTATTTAAATATACCTTCCCTAAGAAACCAGAGGCCTTTCTCTTGGGTATAGTCGGCCAAGGGGTGCTAAAGAAGGATATGACATTTTTTATGTATGCAACAACGGCAGCAAGAATACTCATCGCAAAGTACTGGAAGACACAAGATCTACCCACCGTGGAAGAATGGCAGATGAAGGTGATCGAATACATGGGTTTCGCAGAGATGACGAGCAGAATCCGAAACCAGGGAAGAGAAACAGCGGAAGAAGATTGGGAAAAATTTAAGGACTATTTAAAGAAATACTGTAAAATTAATGAATGTTAAAATGATGCGGGATTAGAAAATAAGTGGTTAACAGCGGTAATGGTCAAGTCAAAGAGAATAAGTAAGATTAAAATTAAGTTAAAATAAGGAAAGGATTTGCTGAAAAATTGATAAGAAATTGGAATACAGAAAGGGGAGGTATGAGGAAGTCGGGGAGGTAAATTATAAGAAAATAAGATTTGAAGTTATACTTGTTTTTTGTTTGTTGTGTCTATTGTATTGTTTTGTTTTGTTTTTGTTGTTATAAAAATTATGGAAACTTTAATAAAAAAATTATTAAAAAAAAAAATGAAGTGAATGCAACCCGACGTTTGCGCGTCGCAATTTGCTGCTTCCACGCATGAGGTCATTTTGAGCATCTGCGCATGCGCGAGCGGCGAAACCCGGAAGTAACATGCTCTGTTACTTCCAGGTTGCCGCGGAGCGCAACCCGAAAACGCTCAACCTGAAGCACATTTAACCAGAGGTATGACTGTACATGGAAAAATACAGTATATTCTGGGGCAGGCAACTCCTTAGCTCCTAAGTCTTGAGAAAATATGGGAAGTTCTGACTCCGGGGTTAAGGCTGCATTTAAATAGGTCCAGGTCTACTACCCCTTACAGCACTTTTTTACAACAGTGAAATACGAGGAAATTTGCTCAGAAATCTTTACTCATGGAAATTATAAGGATCAACAGAGCTTAGAAAATTATTGTATATTTCAATAGCCTTAAGAACTACTGGGCCGTGTCCAGAAAGTGGTGTGGGGGGACCCCTGGGCTCTCACTTGTGGGGTGCCTCTTCCCCCATGCTTTTTAACATCTATATGAAGCCGCTGGGAGAGATCATCAGGAGGGTTGGGCTGGGGGTTCATCAATAGGCAGATGATACCCAACTCTACCTCTCTTTTAATTCAGAACCAGTGAAGGCAGTGAAGGTCCTGTGTGATTCTGGATTAATTGCAGTTTCTGGGTCACCTTCAAAGGTAGCCCCACATAGATCGCGTTGCAGTAGTCCAAGCAGGAGATTATCAGAGCATACTCTGGTGAGACAGTCTGCAGGCAGCTCAAACGCAATTGTCCCTTTCTGGACAAAGAGGAGACCAACCAAGGGTGGCAGGGAGGACCAAGCTGGTTTTACTCTAGAGTAAGAGTTTTGAAGAGGAGCTGAATAGAAACCTGATTGCCATTGGAGACGGAGTGCGTTTAACCACACTGGCAGGAGAGGGAGACTGCCTGGGACCGGGCAAAGATGGCGACGGAGCGCGTCTCCCAGTAGATGAGGGCTGCTTTGTGGGTTCTGATTTCTGCAGGAAGAACAGACACATACTGGTAAGCTGCCGCTTTCTAAAAGGCATGCAGGACATAAGGAAATGAGAAAAGCAACAAGCAATTTGTATTGTAACATTACCCAATAATGATAACGATAATGATAATGATAATGATAATATACCTAGAAAGCTTATACTTAGTTGGTCTTTAAGGTGCTACTGGAATTATTTTTTAAAAAATTGGGGGGAAAGATTCTTTTAAAGCAGGCTTCCTCAACCTCAGCCCTCCCGATATTTTGGGCCTACAACTCCCATGATCCCTAGCTAGCAGGACCAGTGGTCAGGGATGATGGGAATTGTAGTCTCAAAACATCTGGTGGGCCAAGGTTGAGGAAGCCTGTTTTAAAGACTGTCTTAAGACAAAAATACTTAATTCTCTTAAGGGAGTTCTTTTTGGGCCATCTTTTAATAAAATAAATATAAATAAAACTTTCATCTTTTTATTAATAATAACAATAATTTATTATGTATACCCCACCCATCTAGCTGGGCTTCCCCAGCCACTCTGGGCCACTTCCAGCAGAATATTAAAATACAATGACAATTCGGACAATTCTGCAACTGAATAGAGGACGTGTGAAGCTGCTTTAGGTGTTCCGAGCTCTGGCCAAAGGGCCTACCTGATCTCCCAAACACAGGCTTCCTCAACCTCGACCCTACAGATGTTTTTGGCCTACAACTACCATGATCCCTAGCTAGCAGGAGAAGTGGTCGGAGATGATGGGAATTGTAGTCTCAAAACATCTGGAGGGCTGAGGTTGAGGAAGCCTGCCCAAACACATGGAACAGAAGGATTTCTAAGTTCAATTCATAGATGATGATAGTATTGGACTTCAAATACGCTACCTGAAAGACACACTGCTCTTAGGAGCCTCCCAAAGTGGCTGGGGAAACCCAGCCAGATGGGTGGGGTATAAATAATACATCATCATCATCATCATTATTAAAAAGTATTATTATTATTATTATTATTATTATTATTATTATTATCATCATTATTACAGTGGTAGCTCTACTTACGTGCACCTCTGGTTATGTATCCTTCGGGATACGCACGTGGCAAACGTGGAAGCATTTTCCTGGGTTTCGCAGTGTGCGCCTGCACAAAAGTGCTCTACCACACTGTGCACCTGTGCAGAACAGACACCTTCAGTTGCAAAAACTTTGGGATCTGACCAGAGCTCCGGAATGGATCCCTGTCCGCAACCAAAGGTACCACTGTATTATTACAGTGGTACCTTGGGTTAAGAACTTAATTCGTTCTGGAGGTCTGTTCTTAACCTGAAACTGTTCTTAACCTGAAGCACCACTTTAGCTAATGGGGCCTCCTGCTGCCGCTGCGTCGCCGCTGCACAATTTCTGTTCTCATCCTGAAGCAAAGTTCTTAACCCGAGGTAATATTTCTGGGTTAGCGGAGTCTGTAACCTGAAGCGTATGTAACCTGAAGCGTATGTAACCCGAGGTACCACTGTATTATTATTATTATTATTATTATTATTATTATTATTATTATTATTAGATCTCCCTCCAGCCCTGTAAGAACTTTCTTGTTAAGTATATTAGCTCTTCAGTTTGAACAGATATTAGTAATTGAAAAAGACTGAGTAAACCAACAGAAAAATATGAGATTCAGGTAGGTAGCTGTGTTGGTCTGATGCAGTCAAATAAAATAAATAAAAAAATGGTCCAGTGGCACCTTAGAGACCAACTCAGTTTGTTCTGGGTATAAGCTTTTGTGTGCAGGCACACTTCTTCAGATACGTAAATTAAAAAATTAAAAAGTGGTCCAGTAGCACCTTAGGGACCAGCGAAATTTGTTCTGGGTCGAAGCTTTCGTGTGCATGCGCCTTTATTCAGATACCCGGAAACAGAAGTCCCTATAAGAACTAGTATGACAAGAGGCCTCCCAGCATTCTCACAAGCCCATATAACAACAGCATAAACAGTTGGGCCTGATGAGAGTTTACTGTTCCCAACCCTAATCCTGAGAAAGCCATCTAATTATCTTTTAATCTTAATTATCTTTGAATCTTGTTTTCAGGAGGTAATTTCATATTTGGTGTTAGCAGCCCTGAGCCCGGTTTCGGCCAGGGAGGGTGGGATACAAATAAAAGTTTATTATTGTTTTTTATTATTATTACCAGACCCTGATATATAGTGGGAAGGTGGGGCGGGGTTTTTCTACGAAGAGTAGTAGAACTCAATGGGTTTGGTCAACCTGTGGGCGACTGTGAACAACTGCAATTTAGTTCTGCAGGAAAAAGCAAGGGAGAGTATGCAGGTGACCAAAAATAGCCGAAATAAATAAATAAAAATGTCCAGTAGCACCTTAGAAACCAACAAAGTTTGTTCTGGGTCTAAACTTTTGTGTGCAGGTCACCAGACCCTTATATATAGTGGGAGGGTGGGGTGGGGTATTTCTCAGAAGGGTAGTAGGAGATGTGTGATTTTATGGTTCTCAAAAGGAAACCTTCCTCTGCTTGGCCATATTGAGAGGATGCCAGCAAGGCTGAACCTTTCGGTAAAAAAGGATTACAGACCTGTGCCTCCATGATTGACATCTTCTTAATCCTTGTATTGCATAATAATAACACTTGGTTGTTGTGCGCAGGCAGACTTCTTCAGATACACTGAAACAGAAGTCCCCAGACCCTGATATACAGTGGGAGGAGAAGTCACCAGACCTTTATATATAGTGGGAGGGTGAAGTGGGGTTTTTCTCCGAAGGGTAGTAGGACTCAATGGGTATGGTCAACCTGTTGGTGACTGTTAATGACTGCAATTAGTCCGACAGTAAAAAGCAAGGGATAGTATGCAGATGACCAAAAAGAGCTTTAGCATATGTCAGTGATGGCCAAACTCGGCCCTCCAGATGTTTGGGGACTACAATTCCCATCATCCCTGACCACTGGTCCTGTCAGCTAGGAATGATGGGAGTTGTAGTCCCAAAACAGCTGGAGGGCCAAGTTTGGCCATCACTGGCATATGCAATGAGACCAGAATCCAACATTTCTATTCAGACCAGGTCTCTCCATCGTTTTCAGTTGAGTAACAAATTGCAATTCAGCCACTTCTCTTTCAAGTCTCTTTCTGAAAATCTTTCGTAAGAAGACAGCTGCTTTCAGTGTATCTGAAGAAGTCTGCCTGCACACGACAGCCAAGTGTTATTATTATTGAATACAAGTATTAAGAGGATGTAATCCTCTCAATATGGACAAGCAGAGGAAGGTTTCCGTTTTGGAAGCATAAAATCACCCATCTCCTACTACCCTTCCAAGAGAAAACCCCACCCCACCCCTCCCTCCCACTATATATAAGGGTCTAGGGACTTCTGTTTCTGTCTATCTGAAGAAGTCTGCCTGCACACGGAAGCTTAGACCCAGAACAAACTGAGTTGGTCTCTAAGGCGCTGCTGGACAATTTATTACAAAAATAGAAATCAAGGTTCAGAAACAGGCCTGTACCATTAATAGTATCTGGAACATCATCCTTAAAACTGCTGTGAGAGAAGTGCTGTTATCGTCCTATCAAAACTATCAAGAGATCCATCAGCTTTGAGGAAGCCATTGGTATTTTTATTAAACCAACAACCTGCCCGGAACCCAAATGCAGCCGACCCACCTGTGCTGTTTCTGGCGAGATGTTTCCTGGCAGAGAGGCGGCCGCCTTCAGTCGGTCCGTGCTGCAGCGGCACATGGGAACTTTGGGCATGTGGGCCGGGGAACTGACAGCGCTGCTGGGAGCTGAAGAGGGATAGAGGGGAGATTCTGTAAAGTTGGGAATTTGGCAGGGCAAACAGATCACTGAGGGAGAAAGCAGGTGGGGAAAGAAGACAGAGAGAGAAGGAAAGGAGAGACTCTAAACCAGGGGTCAGCAAACTTTTTCAGCACTGTCCCTCAGACCTTGTGGGGGGCCAGACTAGATTTTGAAGGGGGCGGGGGAAGAACAAATTCCTATACCCCACAAATCACCCAGAGGTGCATTTTAAATAAAAGGGCACATTCTACTCATGTCAAAACACGCTGATTCCTGGACCGTCCAAGGGCTGGATTGAGAAGGAGATGGGACCGGATCTGGCCCACAGACCTTAGTTTGCCTACTCATGTTTTGTACTGTGCAATTTCCTCGGGAGGCTGGCGTGCAGAAGTGGAAGCACACATCATAATAAAATAAATGTAAGAAAAGTCAACAGTGGATGCATGATGTGCAGGACTTTAAGAAAACAACAGAGCAGCTGTGTTTGAAATGCAATGTAGTGGGGGGATAGGGGTATGAGGGAAGGCATTCCAGCTTCTTATAGAATCAAATAGAATCTGGGCAAAATTGACTGCCGTGTAAGTATGTGATTTGTACCTCCTTGGCAGACAGGCCCAATATGGTTCCCACAAAGGATCTCCACCAGTGTCCCAGAAAGAACACAGTTTTTCAAATTTCCAGCAGCAGGTCTAGCTGCAGTACAGTAGTACCTTGGTTCTTAAATGCCAAAAGCCCGGAAGGAAGCTGTCAGGGTTGCTTCAAGATCCCAGCTCACAGAGGATCACGCTAGCCAACGGTCATTAAGTAAAAGTCTTTATTGAGTTACAGTTTCCATTCTCAAGCTGCTGCGTGCAACTCTACGTCTAGTAGCTAGACCGGCGAAGCTCCGTCTGAATCTCCGCCCCTCGTACACCAACTTAATATCCTAGCCCTGCTCCACCTTTTCCGCCTGACTGTTCTTCTCTGGGTCCCTCTGCCCCCCTGGGTCTCTTCCTTCCGGGATTCTTCTGACGCGGACCCCCCGGACCCTCCTGTCTCCTTGCGTCGGGCTTTAGGACCCGGCTCCCTTTCCGGGCTGCCTACTGCGTCGCCTTCCTGTGCATTTGAACTTGGCGCGCGCGCCCAACCTTCCACCTTCCGTCTAACCGTCTCTTCGCTCCCAGATGGAGGTGTGGCCACTCCTGACTCGTGCCCTCCCTCCTGTTGTGAGCTGCCAGCGCTTGCCCCCTGGCTCCCTTCCTCTTCTCTGTTCTCTGGCGGTGACGCTGGTCCCGATCTCCAACTGCTCTCCTCTGAGTCCCCTCTGGCTCTATCTTCCTGGGGTGCCCCCCTAAACTCCCCCCTTGCCCTGGCCACTGGTGCTCCTTTCTGTGAATCCTCCGATTCACTGGAAAGGCTCGGAGATCTCGGGTCGTCGTCATCGCTCATCTTTTCTTCTGCCTCCTCCCCTTCGCTCTCTGTTTCCTCCCTTGCCCTTGCCTCTGCTCCTGAACCCCTGACAGAAGCGTTCCGGTTTCTGGACGTTTTTCGGAAGCTGGATGTCCGATGCAGCTGTCGGCGATTATTTCTGGGGCGCCTGCACCAATCAGAAGCCGCGCCTTGGCTTTTGAACATTTCAGAAGTCCAACGGAATTCCGGAACAGATGAAGTTTGGTGCTTTGGTTTTTGCTCTATTTGGCGGTT
Source organism: Podarcis muralis (assembly GCF_964188315.1). Classification (NCBI taxonomy): domain Eukaryota; kingdom Metazoa; phylum Chordata; class Lepidosauria; order Squamata; family Lacertidae; genus Podarcis; species Podarcis muralis. The sequence goes on from NC_135674.1 coordinate 13,250,040, forward strand.
TGTTTTTTTTAAGGTTTTCTCGGTTCATTTGTTTTTGTGACTGTGCAGAACCCAGTTCAGCTCCTGTTGGATTGATTGCGTGACTGTGGAAATGGATCAAAGCCCCGCATCCAAACAATGACTTTAGCTACTGATAGATGGGTGGATTGTGTGACTGTGGATTTTTATTTTTATTTTTTTGTAATTGTAATTTATGCTAAATCCTATTTGGAACCAAAATTGATCTTTAAAGACTCACAACGAAGAGTAGTAGTGATAGAAATAAATGTACAAGGAGAAAGGATTATAGCCATTGGTATATAAGCTCCAAATGAGAAGAAGAGTGAGTTTTACCAAACCTTAGAAGGGAAGCTATTGGAGTATGTGGGAGAAAAGATTATATTATTAGGGGACCAGAATGGGGTGGTAGCCCCAGATCTCGACAGAACTAAAAAGAGCCCAAAAAGGAAACAAATGAAATTACCAACAACTTTCTTTCAGTTAACAGAAATGTTGAGTATAGATGATGTATGGAGAACTCAAAATCCATTTAAGAAGGAATTCACATACTTCTCATACCCTAAAAACACAGCTGGAAGGAACCGGAGGAATCCCAGCCTGCACAGGTGTCCCCGCCTCCAGGGCCGGCTGAGCCGGGGCAGGGCCTTGAATCTGAAGCGCCTGCACCTGTACCAGATCCTCAGGAGCAGACACCAGATGAATCCACTCTGGCTCCGGAGGTGATTGAGGACCCATTGCCTGCAGGTGCGCCTCTCCCAGCCCTGTCAGGGGAAGGTGAGCCTCCCCCTGGGTCCAGTAACCCTCCAGCCTCTCCTGAGTTGCAGAGGCTGAGGGCAGAGAGGCGGAGGGAACTGGGTTCTCTCAGGAGGAATGCTCGCCTTAAGGCCAGGAGAGGCGGGTCACCTGTGGGCCGGGACTGCCCCTGGCCTCAGAGAAGATAAAGGCCAGTCAGCCCGGTCCCAGGTTGCAGGAGCAACGTCGTTGGAAACGCCTCACGGTAAACTCCCCCCCCCCCCGGGGACCAGCACAGTTTGGGGTGCGTTCGGGAAGAGCCGGAAGCCATAGCCGATCTGGCAGCTGTGTTGGTGGCATTGGCCCAGGAGAACCACGCCTTGACTCACACTGTTCAGCAGCTAAGCAATGTGGTTACGGTGCTTCAGCAGCAGTTGGATGCCTTACTGGCTCCTGGGGCCAACGCCCCAGTTCCTGGCAAGTACCCAGTGGCCCTGCCAGAGAAATTTGATGGGTCTCTGGCCAGCTTTCCCATGTTCCTCACCCAGGCCAAGCTGTATATTCAGGGGCGAGCCCGGAATTTTCCTGACGATCGCACCAAGATGCACTTCTTGATCAGTTTGTTAAAGGACCAGGCGGCCAAGTGGGCCTTGCCACTGCTCCGGCAAGACTCTCCTTTGCTAACAGACCATGCGGGGTTCTGTAACCACTTGGAGACTGTGTTTGGCAACCCTCTGAAGGGGAGCCAAGCCAATTGGGTGATTCGTCGGTTGAGACAGGGCAAGTCCACAGCTGCCGCCTACGCCACAGAATTTTGGCTGTTGGCACAGGACTTGTCTTGGAATGACTCTGCACTTCGGGACCAGTATCTTGAGGGACTGTCGGACGAGATACTGGACCAGCTGGCCACGATGGATCGCCCCACCAAGCTGGACGCCTTCATTCAGCGGAGCCTGCAGATAGACGATCGGTTGGAGGACCGTCGCCAGGCCCGGGACCGCCAGCACTCCCGGCTCTTGGCTCCAGTCCTTCCCAGCAGGTCCACGGCCACAGCCGAGTTGCCGGACGAGCCAGTACAACTCGGGGCAGCACGAACTCGCCTCTCCCCCTCAGAGAAGACGCAGCGTCGGGAGGGGAACCTGTGTCTCTACTGCGGTGGGAGTGGACATTACGCCTGATCCTGTCCCGAGAAGATGCAGGCCACAGGGAAACTGCCAACCCCGGTAGTCGAAGGCCCTGGATACACGGGGTCCCAAACCATGCAAGAGGGGCCCTCACTGGTGGAATTGCGACACCTCACGGTTCCGGTGCGCCTATACCCCCCTGGTGGGCCCTGGATTCCCACCCATGCTCTGGTGGATTCAGGGGCAACCCGCTCGTATATGGACTCTGCCTTTGCCGCCCATCATCAGGTGCCACTCCAGGATAAACCAGAACCGGTACAGGTGGAGGCAATTGACGGGCGGCTCCTGCACTCGGGCGCCGTTACTCAGGAGACACAGCCCTTGGTTCTGTGTCACCAGCAGCACCGGGAGATGCGAACTTTGGACATTGCTACCATGTGGAGAGAATCAGAACTTACAGGGTTAAGAAGTTCTGAGTGACGTCTCACATTCTGAGGCGTGGCTTTGTTCACAGAGGGGAGTGTTTCTCTGTGTGTCAGTGTTCTTCCGTTTTTACTGGCGGTGAGGAAGCAAGATGAGTGCTCTCTCACCGGGTTGATTTATGTTTTGTTTTTCTACACGAATAAAGACTGTTGGAGATAAATAAGACAGCCTGCGTGCAGCTTGAGTTATTACACACACACAGAAGGCAACAGATTTCTCCCGCTGCGGCGACTACTCTGCTACAAGTAGCTGACGGAGAGCAGAGCGGCACAAGGAAGTGTGCCAGGCTCCATCCAATAGCTATCCAATCGCATAGGTTATGGGAGGTCAGCAAAAGCTTTGAAGCTGTTGCCAAGTTGTGCCGGTGTGTGTTGAAGCCAGCTGAAGAGACGCTGGAGCCAGCTGGGAGTCCTGCCTAGCGTTTGAAGGCAGAGGAGCTCGCTGGGAGGAGCTGATCTGCTGAGCCGGGTGCCGGAGAGCTGCTGCTGGTTACGTGAGTATGCTGGGCCCCGGGGAGAAGATGGCAGATGGCCAGGAGCTGTACGAAGTACCGTTTGAATAGCTCACTACCCAGTCATGGCATACCTGGGTTAGAAAAGTGAGAGGGTGGTTTTTAGCCACAGGGCTTTGGAGCATAGCCCAGAAAGAACCAGTTGCTGCTGCAGATGCAGAGCTGGAGGACAGAATGCAGAGGGAGAAAGAGGAGCTCTGCATGTTGAAAGCAAGCGTACACGCTAAGCTGTTGCCTCATTTGGAGGGGGTTGAATCGGCTCATGCTGCCTGGGAAGTGCTGAGGCGTTTGTGTGAAAGCTCAGCAGGAGGCCAGAGCCGGGAGGAAGCCAAAAGCCCTGAAAGCCCTGAAGTCACAGCCTCAAGGAGAGCTGTTGGAAGAGTCGGGGGGGCAGAGAAGCCCAAAAACAAGTTTGGAAAGTTTTCCACTGTGTGTGACGAGGAGGAACGCCGTTTCAGAGGGGGCGGGGCTGGCACAGAGAGCCCGGGAGCCAAGCCAGCTGGAAGCTCACTCCAGTGTTTTTCCACTTGTCGGTGTTTTATCTGCAAGTCTGTTGACCATCTGCGTCGCTCCTGCCCCCAGAGAGCCAGGGAGGCTGCGCAGGATGCTTCCAAGGTCACTTCCCATGGGAATCAGCCAGGTTTCCATGGCAACCAGTCTAGGAGAGGAGGCAGGCGTGGGAAAGCGCAGGGAGTATGTGACTCAGAGAGTGAAGACGGCGCTTATCAGCTAACTGCCTCCATGGCAACGCTTGAGGACTACTCCAGTGAGGACAGAGTGATGCGCTGGATAATTGACTCTGGAGCCAGCAGGCATCTGATAACAACGACACCTGGTGTCGAGATGTGGAACTGCAGAGCTGTTTCAGCTGGGAAAACAGTTGTATTTGTTGATGGGTCAAAAAAGCCTTTGTCTAACGTGGGAAATGTTTATGTTTCTGTCTTGCAGGCGGAGCTGGAAGTCTACGTGGCACCTGGGATAAAACATTGTCTTTTATCTGTCCCTTGTCTCTTACAGGAGGGGTATAAGGTGTGCTTTGAAAACAATGTCTGTATAATTTCCAGAGGGGGGAAGCAACTGGTTAGTGTTGCAAAAGGGCAGAACAACCTCTTTGTTCTGGAAACACCTCTGGAGGGTGAGGGAGTCGCTGAGAAAGCACAGGCGAAGTGTGCAACCGTTCACACTCATGTTTCATGTGCTTGCGTGTGGCACAAGAAAATGTCACATGTCACATGGTTCTTGGGAAGATATCCAGATGTTGCCGGAGTGCACTAAAGGTTGCAAAATAAAGGAATGTGGCAGATCCCTAAATTGTAGGGCACGCAGAAAAGCAAAGGTAAAAGGGTGCAGTTATCCCAGGGTGGAGAGGGTAACCACGAAACCTTTTGAGCTTGTGCACACAGACCTTTTTGGGCCCATGCCAAAGCCAAGTCTGGGCGGGGCCAGGTTTGTGCTGACACTGCAGGATGATTTCAGCCGAGTCAGCTGGTCTTATCCGCTGAAAATGAAAGAAGATGCACCGCAACTGATCAAAGACTGGGTTGCAGAGGTGGAACTAAGGTTCTCCACCAAGGTGAAGGGGGTCAAGAGTGACCGATGTGCAGAGTTTACTGGGTCTGCTCTGCAGAAGTTCTTTCGCCAGAAAGGGATACGTCACAAGGTGACGGGTGCTACTTCTCCTCAGGAGAGGGGAGTGGCAGAGCTTAGGAGTAAAGCTCTGGTTCAAGCAACAGAGGTTTTACTGTGTGACTCTGGTTTGCCTCAAAGTTTTTTGGGGGAGGCGATGAGGACGGTGAATTTCACGATGAACAGGTCCTACAATTCAGTGGTAAGTGAAACCCCGTATTTTGTGCTCCACGGAGAGAAACCGAAGGTGCATTTCTTCCGTGTGTTTGGTACAAAAGCCTGGGTGCCTGTACCAAAGGCTCAACAAAAGGAGGGTGGCCCAAGGTCCCAGAAAATGATCTTCTGTGGATATGAACCTGCGACAAAGGGGTGGAGGTTTGCATAGCCAGAAGGTGATCAGACCAAGCTTCTGATCAGTAAACATGCTGAGTTCTGTGAACAAGATGGTTGGTCAAGGATCCATGCGAATCCTGGCGTTCTCTCAGAATGTCTGTCTGATTCTGAGGAGGAGGGAGAGCCAGAGGCTGAACCTGTTGATGAGGACCAGGTCGATGACCAGGGTCAAGAACAGGATTGGCAAGTTGTTAAAAGAGAGCCCAAGAGTGAGCCTTCATCTCCTGTTAGCATAACACAGAAGGCTCACAGACGCAGTAAGTCAGAGGGGGAGTCGTCTGATGTAGAAGACACACTTGCTGGCCCCAGTGGGTCAGACGGAGCTTCTGAGTTTGTGCTCAGACGGTCCACTCGGGCGACGAAGGGAGTTCCACCTGAGAGGTTTAAGGTCACTACTGCGTGGGTTGGTTTTGCACAGTGCGAACCTGAGAGTTGTGAGGAGGTTCAACAGTTGCCTGGAAAAGATGCCAGGAAGGGGCGAAAGGCAATGGGAAGGGTGTTGAACTCTCAGAGGTCTGTAAAGACGAGAGGGTGTGTGGAGAGAATCAGAACTTACAGGGTTAAGAAGTTCTGAGTGACGTCTCACATTCTGAGGCGTGGCTTTGTTCACAGAGGGGAGTGTTTCTCTGTGTGTCAGTGTTCTTCCGTTTTTACTGGCGGTGAGGAAGCAAGATGAGTGCTCTCTCGCCGGGTTGATTTATGTTTTGTTTTTCTACACAAATAAAGACTGTTGGAGATAAATAAGACAGCCTGCGTGCAGCTTGAGTTATTACACACACACAGAAGGCAACAGATTTCTCCCGCTGCGGCGACTACTCTGCTACAAGTAGCTGACGGAGAGCAGAGCGGCACAAGGAAGTGTGCCAGGCTCCATCCAATAGCTATCCAATCGCATACCCCGGTTTCCCCTGGTGCTCGGGATGGACTGGCTGGAGGCTCACAATGTTCAGATTGACTGGGTCAATCGGACTGTGCACTTCCCAGACCCGTGTCCCCATGCTCGGTCCGAGATGCTAGCGGCCGCCCCCACTGGGGATGCTGTGTCAACGCTCCCTGCTGTCTACCAGTACTACCAAGACGAGTTCGAGGAACGGGGGGGCAGACCAGCTGCAGCCCCATCGGTCTTTCGACTGCGGCATAGACCTCCAGTCCGGGGCACCCCTGCCTGTGAGTCGCCTATACTCTCTTACGGAGCCAGAGCACGAAGCTTTGCAGGACGTCCTTCGCAAGAACCTGGAGCGTGGGTTCATTCGGCCTTCCACCTCGCCCACCGCTGCTCCAGTGCTCTTCGTTAAGAAGAAGTGTGGGGAGCTTCGTCTTTGCCATGACTACCGGGCCCTGAACAAGATTACTATCCCAGACCGGTACCCCTTGCCCCTTATCTCGGAGTTGCTGGAGCGGGTGCAAGGGGTGCAGGTGTTCACCAAGCTAGACCTCCAGGGGGCCTACAATTTAATTCGGATCTGAGCCGGGGATGAGTGGAAGACAGCATTCGGGACCCGGTATGGGCAGTTCGAATACCTGATAATGCCCTTTGGAGTGTGCAACGCGCCTGCTGTGTTCCAACGGTACATCAACCACGTGTTCCAGGACTTGCTAGACAAGTACGTGGTGGTGTACTTAGATGACATTCTGATTTTCTCCCATGACCCGGCTCGCCACGAGGGTCATGTCCGGACCGTGCTGCAGCACTTGCGGGAGCACCGCCTGTATGCGAAGCTCAGCAAATGCGAGTTCCATCAGCGGTCAGTGGACTTCCTTGGTCACCAACTCTCTCCAGATGGGGTGCAGATGGATCCTGGGAAGGTGGCAGCGGTTCAGGAATGGGCGGCACCTCGGAACCGCAAGGACCTACAGCGATTCCTGGGGTTCGCCAACTATTACCGGACCTTTATTGCAGATTATGCTCATCGCACCACCCCGTTGATCCGGCTGCTGCGCCCCAAGAGGCCATTTTCCTGGGACAAGGAGGCAGAGGAGGCATTTCAGGGGTTGAAAGCCAGAGGGCGCCGATCTTGCAACATCCTGATCCCTCTCGACCTTTTGTGGTAGAGACCGACGCCTCCAGCACGGCTTTCGGTGCCGTCTTTGTGGAGAGAATCAGAACCTACAGGGTTAAGAGGTTCTGTGTGACGTCTCACATTCTGGGGCGTGGTTTAGTACACAGAAGGGAGTGTTCCTGTGTGTTGTTCTGTTTCGGTTTCCTCCGGAGAGGAAGCAAGATGTGCGCTCTGTCGCCAGGAAAGATTTAAGAGCTGTTTTTCTACTCGAATAAAGACTTTTAGAAGATAAGGAAGACACTGTGCGTGCAGCCTGGTTTATTATACACACACGCACAGCAACAGTTTCTCACTGCGTGCACTCTGCTACAGTAGCTGACCGGAGAGCTGAGGGAAGCGCGTGGGCTCCATTTACAGCTACGTAAATATACCCAACAGTCTTGTCCCAGCAGCACGGGCCTCATGCTCCACTGTTACTCTGCGCCTTCTATTCCCGCCAGCTCCTTCCGGCGGAGCGTAACTATACCGTGTGGGAGTGGGAACTACTGGCCATCAAGGTGGCCTTTGAGGTCTGGCGCCACCATCTTGAGGGGGCACAACACCCGGTGGAGGTGAGAACCGACCACCGGAACCTGGAGTACCTCCAGACCACCCGCAAACTGAACCAAAGGCAGATCCGGTGGGCGTTGTTCTTCTCCCGGTTCCAGTTCAGGATCCACTACATCCCTAGCTGCCAAAACCAGAAGGCAGATGCCCTGTCCTGGAAACCTGAAGACATGGCAGACACGGTACAGCAAGCAGTACCAACCACGTTCCTGGCCACTCAGGAGGCTGATCCACTGCAGGCTCGGGTGCGGGAACAGCAGCGGGTCGACGCTTGGGCTCAAGAACGACTCCGGGAACTGGCCAAAGGGTCATGCCCTCAGTATCCGGGGCTGGTCTTGCATCAGGGCCTTCTGCTGCACCACGGTCGCCTGTACATCCTGCCAGGGCCACTGCGGGCTGAGGTTCTCCGGATGACCCATGATGCCCCAGCAGCGGGACACTTTGGGCTGTCTTTTTTTTTTGTTTTTTGTTTTTTTTTATAATAATATTTTATTAGAATTTTCCAAAAAGTTAACAACCAAACAAAAATCAACAAAAATCACAAAAAACAGACAGGAAACATCAAAAATCCAAACAAAAAAAAACAGAAAGAAGAAAAATACAGAAGAAAAAATTTAGCATAAAAAGAACACTCTTTCATATTGATAACTTTCAAAACCTTATTCTCCTTACTTCCACCCGCCTTCCCTTCTTGTATTCAACATTAAAAATTAGTTCAGCAAGATCATTAATTATTCATTTTAAACCTTTATCCCTCCCTTTATAATCTATTTATCTTAATCGCTAGAAACCCCTTCATTTCATTTTCAGAGCCCTCAACATTCATAAATTTTACAGTATTTTTGTAGATAGACTTTAAACTTCTTCCAGTCCTCTTCCACCTGCTCTTCTCCTTGATCTCGGATTCTGCCGGTCATTTCTGCCAGTTCCATATAGTCTATTACTTGCATCTGCCATTCTTCCTAGGTGGGTAGATCTTGCGTCTTCCAATGCTTTGCAATAAGTATTCTTGCTGCTGCTGTAGCATACATGAAAAAGGTTCTATCCTTCTTTGACACCAGTTGGCCGACTATGCCCAGGAGAAAGGCCTCTGGTTTCTTCAGAAAAGTATACTTAAATCCTTTTTTCAGTTCATTATAGATCATTTCCCAGAACGCCTTAATCCTTGGGCACGTCCACCAAAGGTGAAAGAATGTTCCTTCAGTTTCTTTACATTTCCAACACTTGTTGCGTGGCAAGTTACCTCCCCCAATGAAATGAAGACTCAGACACAATGATTTAAGGTTAATGGGCGTAAAAGGCCACAACTTTATTGATTACGGATTTGAAGGTATTGGCCTTAGGCATTGGCTTCTATCGACTACCCGGCATGGTGACCGGGAGGGGTTGAACACGAACCGCGGGAGTCCTGTTGAAGTACGCCAACTAGGATCCCACAGGTGTCACCGCTCGGGGGCGTGCCGGCGGCCCTACCTCTCCAGGCTTCGGACAAGGCAACGCCCCCCCTGGGAGTCCTCTACCGGACTACCCCTTCTCCTTGGGGGAAGGTGATGGCGCTCCCTTCCCCCCCTCCTTTTCTCCTAAACTTGCCCCATGCCAATGCCTAACCGCCACACGAGCAAAGCTCGCCGCCAATACCTTCAGGCCCGTAACCAACCCCTAATCCCTGCTATGATGTCCCCCAACCAAATGTCATTTCCTGCATCAGAAAGATGCACGCCATCCCATCTGTAGAGGGCCTCATTGCTGTACTGGATGCCAGGGTGGCCGATGACACACCCGCCCAGATCCGCCACTCTACGCGCAACAGCCCGCTCCAAGACCTTTCTTGCTTTATTGATTCCTGCCGGGCTCACACAATCTCTCCATGTCCTCCTCTCAAGCAGCGAGGACCACAGAATGGTAATGTTTGGGTAAACCGCCTTCAACTCAGTCAAATCGTCAAAAATGCGCCATCTCAGATCGATAGCCTTGCGGTACGCCAGATCGTTTTCCCCCAACTGGATTATTAATGCATCAGGTGGCCCTTCTGCGGCAGCTCTCGCCATAACTGCAGGTTTAAATTCATCCCAGCGCATCCCTCTATGCGCAATCCACGCTAGCTCCACCTTCGCAGGCAGGCTCAAATTATGCCCAATTCCGGAACTCATAGCACGGTTTCTGGCCCAGTAAACTATGCTGTGGCCCACCAACCAGATTCGCACCTTCTTGGATTCTGAAAGGGAAGCATGGAAAAGCAAAGGTCAGGATGATCACTGCGAGTCATGGTTCTTTCTGACATAAGCTCTGTACGCATTGGATTTCCACCTCCCAAGATCCTTGATCCTTTCAGTGGAGAGTCCTAGATGCATTGCAGTGGTGGCGGCCCCAATGCGGAAGGAATGGGCTGCAAATTCCGCCGCTGGAAAACCGCAAGCTGTTAGCGCGGTGCGAAGCACGCGCGTGAACTGGTGTCTGGACAAGGGTGACCCGTCTGCGTGTATCAAAAATGGGCTGGGGCCCCTGGGCCTCAAATAGAGGAAACGCCGAGTATCCCTTACCGGACAGGGTCCACTACCCTGAACGGCCAACAATCGTAGTAGCGCGCCCTTACCAAGCTGATCTGTCTTGGAGCTCCGCACCTGAACGATTAGCTCAGACTCGGACAGGGACAAATCACTTAATAGTATACCTCTCTGTAAGCAATCCGCCCCGCGTTCGCAGACCACCTCCCCAATGCGGAGAGCGCCAAAGAATGCAATGGAATAGGCGGCCGAAAACAGGCGCGCTTCGTATTTTGACCAGCAAATTGCCCGTAATTTTTTGTGAATCTGGGTCAAAATGTCGATTGTTATGGGCCTCCTCCTATCCACACTGGGGGGGTGCTGCCGACGCCAACCTTCCAGAGTCTTGCGGACGATGAAAGCAGAACATGGGTCTGTATTAAAAAAGGCTTTGCAAAAGTATGAGATCCCTGCGGACTGAATGTTGATAGTTTTTGGGGCCCTACCCAACCCCCTCAGATGAGCCAGGTAGCAAAGAACCTCCCTCGTTGAGGGAATGGAAAAAGGCCCCGTGTTGTGCCTGCTGCTGCGAAATTTTAAGAAGTCGGCCCAGGACTTCTTATATGATCTCAATGTGGAAGGGGCCACGGCACCGAACAGCCCTTCCATCACTTCTTGCTCCCAATACTCCAGAGATGCTCCGGGAAAGGCATCGATGATTGCTCCGCGTCTGGCGCTAATGAGCGGAAGCGCTCCATCTGAAAGCGAGATAAAGCATCCGCGATGTCATTGTTAGTGCCAGGTACGAATTTTGCTGAGAAGTATATGTTATGCTCTAAACAGAAAAGGACAAATGACCGCAGGAGATTCCCAACCCTGTTGGAACACGCAGATTGTCTAGACAGAACCGCCACCACAGCTTGATTATCCGTGTTGAAACACACCCTATGATTACGGAACTGCTCTGACCAAAGATGTACTGCTACTACGATAGGGAAGAATTCCAAGAACGTGAGATCCCGGGTGATGGGTTGGCCCTGCCACTCTGGGGGCCACCTTTGGGCACACCACTGTCCCCGGAAGTAAACCCCGAAGCCCAGCGATCCCGCAGCGTCCGACTGAACTTGGAAGTCGGTTCTTAAGGACATAGCCTCTTGCCATAAGGATACTCCGTTGTACCTGTCGAGGAATTGGAGCCACATACCCAAATCCGCCTTTACTTCCTTGGAAAGGCGAACCCTATGCTGGGGTGCCCTAAGTCCCGCAGCCAATCTAGCCAGGCGGATGCAAAAGGGGCGGCCTGGCGCAACAACTCTACAAGCAAAGTTTAGGTGACCAAGCAGGGACTGGATTTGCCTAAGGGTGATCTTCTTAAGGGGCAAAAGCTGCTGGATCACCGCTCTAAGGGCGGATAGCTTCTCTTCCGGCAGTCGGGACGTTTGCGCCACTGTGTCCAATTCAATGCCTAAGTAAATCAAGGAAGTGGCTGGACCCTCCGTTTTTTCAGCGGCCAGGGGAACCCCTAGCTCCTCTGACAAGGCTGTGAAAGCCCCCAGGAGTGCTGAGCAGCCTTGCTTACTATCGGCCACTAAGATAAAATCATCGAGGTAGTGGGACACGCCCGCCGACTTCGTTCTAAAGCGGAGGGCCCAATCCAGGAAGGTACTAAAGGATTCGAAGGCCGCACAGGCTACCGAGCAGCCCATAGGCATCGCCTTGTCGATGAAATATGCCCCTTGGAATTTAAAGCCCAACCAGCGAAAGTCAGCTGGGTGGACCGGAAGGAGGCGGAAAGCTGACTCAATATCGCATTTTGCCAGCAATGCACCCCTCCCAAATTGCCGAATCATTTTGACTGCTTGGTCGAAAGAGGCATATTTTACCGTACAAAGTTCCTGGGGGATGGCATCATTGACAAAGCCTCCCTTCGGGTAAGATAGGTTATGAATCAAACGGAATTCCCCTGGGGACTTCTTAGGTACGATGCCCAAAGGGGACAGGTGGAGCCCTTCAAATGGAGGCACAGCAAAGGGACCCGCCACCCTTCCGGCCTTAATTTCTTTCTCTATCTTTTTCCTGGCTATGTCGGGCCTATCCCTAACTGACTTCTGATTTTGAGGTTCTCTGGGGGTGGGGGGAACCGCAACGGGAATTCTGAACCCCATCGAGAAACCCTCCCAAAGATATTGTGTGGCTTTTTGATCCGGGTATATGTCTAGCAGGGCTTTCAAGGGCTGAAGTCGGATAGGGGTATAGGCTAACCCAAGCTCGACATTACTGGCGGTTACTCGGTCCTTGATGAGAGGGTCCGGGGGGACCTCTGGTGTTGCCGTGGAAGTACCCCCTGCCCCCCCGAAAGGGCTGCTGCTTGTTCTTAAAACACGAGGAGGCAGGATGGTTTCCCCAGCACCGCTCGCATTCGTGGGTATACTTACAAAAGGGGCGAGAACAAGCGCCCCGATTGAACTCCCAGCATAGGCGGCGCCTTTTTGGGTCAGCTTTACCATTTTTGGCGGGGTCCAGGTTTTTCTTTTCTATGTACGGATTGACGTCCTCTCCCCAGTAATTAGGATCGGTTAGGTCCCAACGGGTGGACGGCAGGAGAGAGGCATTCCTGCGGAAATTCTCATCATACGTCAAAGCTGCATTTTCACCCGCGAGTGAGTATGCCCTCCTCACGTGAGCCAGGTATGCCACTAAATCCATGGATCTCCGGGGATAAGCGGCACACACGACCCCCATGAAGACCTGATACCCGTCTAACCAATTCTCAAAGGTGCGCTCCGCCTTAGGCGTTCTGTACCTCCTTTTACCGTAGGAGCGCCTCTTTTCGCCCTTTCCCGTTAGTTTGGCCGGGGGGAGAAGGGTAAAGATATCAACATAGTCCCCGTTGAGGATCTTATTCCTCTTCTTCTGGGACAAATGGTTCCCCAATATGAAGTCAGTTGCCTGGTTGGTGGATACTTTAACATCCTCGACCAACGCCCCATCCCTCCATTCTAGCACACCATTGAAAGTTTTTCGGTGGGAGTTGGCCCTCCTTTCGTGTGCCCAGAGCGGGATCCCATGATTGCTCTCACCTAAACCCCAGTAACCGTCCATCAGATCATCAGAATCTGATTCTGAAGAAGACGTACCTGAGTCATCTTCTGTTTCTGACTGCTTGTTCCGCTTCCTCTTTGTCGATGTATGTTTCTTCTTAGCTTTCCTCTTACCCCCTTGTGCCTCACCGCTAGGAGCGCTCCCACTAGCCACCGGCTGAGCACTTGGCGGATCGGGCTGCTCCCCCTCCGAGCCGGAACACGCACTGTCCTCTGTTGAGCTGTGCTGGGGTTGCGGTTCCTGAAAGGCACTAGGGATGTCTGCCGCCTGTGAGGGGTTGCTTCCACTGGTTCTTTTGGAAGGTGCCTTCCCCTTACTAGTGCCCTTCGCCTGAGCCTTCCCTTTCCCAGTGCTAGTGCTTGCTTTCCTAGCAATGGCTGTCTGGGCACGAGTATTAGGTCGGCTTGGTTGAGAAGGCCCGGGGTGCGTGCCGCCCCCCAAGTTTGCCCCCGCACCCTGCTGCCCCTGGTTATTCGGGGGAGTATCGGGAATCACATCCTGCGATGGCTCGGGTGCTGGGAGCGCAAGCGCTCCTCTAGACCTGCATTGTTTGTAAAATGTTTCAAACGCCATAAAAAATTGGGCAAAAGCCTGCGGGTCACATGGCATGGCTGGTAACTGAACGCCCCCAGAACTATTGGATGCAGGCTGGGTGCCAGAGGTGGATGGCTGCTGGTCGCCACCTGAAGCCATCCGTAAATCCGGGTCAGAACTATTTTAACTCGCCGCCCCAAAGGACAGTTCAGTATGGGCTACTCTGACCGCGTATGACCTCCTATAAACCTTTTATTTGTTCGAATCTTCTATACCTTATTTACTTTATTATATATATATATATATATATATATATATATATATATATATATATATATATATAATTTATTTATTTAATGTTATATTTTGTTATTATTTATTTATTTTATTTTATTTTATTTTTATTTTTATTTTTATTATTTATTATTATTATTATTATATTCTGATTACCTTTATTTATCTTATTATATATATATATATATATATATATATATATATGCTTATATGTATTTTAAGGTGTTTTAAAGGTGCTTTTATTGTTTACTTTGTTGTACCACCGTGAATGGTGGTTTTTATCTATGTATTTTTGTTTTGTTCCGTTTTGTTTTGTTTTGGGGTCGGACACTGAGTGGGGTGGGGATTGGTTTTGTTTGAGCATAATTGTTTTTGGTTGTTTTGTTTTGTTTTGTTTTCTACCTTGTAAATGGAGGTTAGTATGAGGCTTGGGATTGCTACCGTGATGGGGCGAGGGAGATATGGCAGTGGGGGCAGATGTTATAGGCGAAGGGGATCGAGATACGGATATGCTCGTACCCCTTCCAATCTGCGCCCCATCCCGAGAGACGAGGGTAGGGTGAGCAAGGATTACTCACCTCCTTCACTGGTGTTGTGCAATGCCAGGTCTATAGGCAACAAAACCGCCACCCTGCGAGATTTCTTTATCTCGCAGGGGGTCGACCTGGCTTGTGTGACGGAGACCTGGGTGTGCGAAGGGGTAACTGTTACCTTACGAGAGATGGCGCCCCCGGGTTTCTCCGTCCTCCACCAGTCACGGACTGTGGGCCGGGGGGGGGTGGTAGTATTAATCCGGGAAGATTGTCCTTTCAGGGCTCTACCATCGCCATCGATCCCCGGCATTGAATGTGTTGGCCTAGTGTGGGGCTCCGAGGAGAGCTTGGCTGTCTGGCTGGTGTACCGGCCACCTAGCGCACCAGCAGCCACCCTGTCAGGCCTGCTGGAGGCGGTGGCCGGCTGGGCCTTGGAGTTCCCTAACCTATTGGTATTGGGAGACTTCAACTTCCATGCTGATGCCACTCCCTCCTCACAGGCTCTGGACCTGGTGTCTTCCATGGCGACACTAGGGCTCTCCCAGTTTGTTTCGGGCCCCACACATCAAGCAGGCCACACGCTGGATTTGATCTTTGGCGCCGGTATAGATGTGATCATGTCTCCTTCGATGAAGGTGCCATGGTCTGATCACTACGCTCTGAAAGCCAGGATTGACTTTCCACCCCCACCCTGCTTAGGTGGCGAGCCGATTTGGGCTCGCCCGCAGAGGCTGATGGACCCTGATAGATTCCGTCAAGCCTTGCGGGACCTTGCTCCCCCTGGCGACTCATTGATTGAGCTTGTTGAGGGCTGGAATACCCAGCTCCTGGCAGCCATCGATGAGATCGCACCTAAGCGCCCTCTGCGACCCCGCAGAAACCGGGCTCCCTGGTTTACCGAGGAGCTTCGGAAAATGAAGCGGGACCTCAGACGGCTAGAGCGAGTATGGCGGGGTCCCCTTGACGGAGCCTCAAGAACATCTTATAGGGTTTTTATGAAAAGCTATGAGATGGCAGTGAAGGCCGCTAAGAAGTCTTACTTCTCGGCCTCCATTGCATCCGCTAGCTCTCGCCCGGCGCAATTATTTAGTATAATTCGGTCTTTAACGTCCCTTGAAGGACAGCCAAATTTAAATAACAATCTGACACACAGCTGTGAGGCATTTGCGAGCTTTTTTGCGGAGAAGGTCCTGTTGCTCCGCCATGACCTCCCTGCCAATTTGGATACAATAAAGGAACTGGAGGCCCCTCGACTGTCCTCGGGTCCAGTATTGGACCACTTTGACCGGATATCTCCAGCTGATGTGGACAGATTCCTCCAAGCTGGAAAGCCCACCACCTGTCCTCTTGACCCGTGCCCGTCATGGCTAATTAGAGCGTGTCCAGACGAGGTGCGGGCCCCCCTGGGGGATATCATCAATTTGTCCCTTGGCACCAGGATATTCCCAGGGGAACTGAAGGAGGCGGTGGTGCGTCCGCTCTTAAAGAAAACATCATTAGATCCCTTAGATCTATCCAATTACCGCCCGGTCTCAAATCTTCCATTCCTGGGTAAGGTGATTGAGAGAGCGGTTGCTGAACAGCTCGGTAGGTTTCTGGATGAAACATCTGCTCTGGATCCATTCCAGTCCGGCTTCCGCGCTGGGCATGGGACCGAGACGGCTCTGGTCGCCCTAACAGATGATCTCCGCAGGCAGCTGGATCGAGGCGGGTCGGGGCTGCTGATTCTTCTTGATCTGTCAGCAGCCTTTGACATGGTCAATCACGAACTCCTGGACCACCGCCTTGCCGACGTGGGGATCCAGGGCACAGTCCTTCAATGGCTGCGCTCGTTTCTCTCTGGTCGGGGACAGAGGGTGGCGCTTGGGGGGAATTGTCATCGCGTCACTCCTTGGTGTGTGGAGTGCCTCAGGGTGCGATTCTCTCCCCAATGCTTTTTAACATCTTTATGCGCCCCCTCGCCCAGCTTGTCCGGAGTTTTGGGCTGGGTTGCCATCAGTATGCTGATGACACCCAACTCTATCTGTTGATGGATGGCCATCCTGACTCGGCCCCAGACACACTGACCAGATGTCTGGAAGCTGTGGCTGGATGGTTACGTGGGAGCCGGTTGAAGTTAAATCCCTCGAAGACAGGGGTCCTCTGGCTGGGGCGGGACGATATGGGATCGAGGGGGCAACTCCCATCTCTTGCGGGGGTGCAATTAGTGCCAGCACCGTCCGTTAAGAGTTTGGGTGTAATCTTCGATACCTCCCTCTCTATGGAGGCGCAGATTACAGCTATAACAAAGACGGCATTTTTTCATCTCCGCCAAGCTAAGCAGCTGGCCCCTTATCTCTCTCGCCCTGATCTAGCCACTGTGATCCATGCGACGGTCACCTCCAGACTGGATTATTGTAACTCGCTCTACGTGGGGCTGCCCTTGAAACTGACCCAGAAACTCCAGCGGGTGCAGAATGCCGCGGCGAGACTCCTTATGGGGTCTTCGCTGCGAGATCACATTCATCCGGTACTATACCAGCTGCACTGGCTCCCGGTGGAATACAGGATCAGGTTTAAGGTGCTGGTTTTAACCTTTAAAGCCCTATACGGCCTAGGACCCTCGTACCTACGGGACCGCCTCTCCTGGTATGCCCCACAGAGAAACCTACGGTCTGCAAATAACAACATCCTCAAGGTCCCAGGCCTCAGAGAGGTTAGGCTGGCCTCAACTAGAGCCAGGGCCTTCTCGGCTGCGGCTCCAATCTGGTGGAATGCTCTGTCACAAGAGACTAGGGCCCTGCGGGACCTGACATCTTTCCGCAGGGCCTGCAAGACAGAGTTGTTCCACCAGGCCTTTGGTCAGGGCGCAGCCTGACTCCCTCCTCTGGCAACCTGCACAGAATTTTGCCTAATCGGTTGCCAACAATTTGATTTTAATTAATTTTATAATGAAATGTTTTTAGAATGTTTTTAGAATTTGACTGTTTGACTATTTGACTGTTGTTAGCCGCCCTGAGCCCGGCTTCGGCTGGGGAGGGCGGGATATAAATAAAATTTATTATTATTATATATATATATATATATATATATATATATATATATATATATATATTATTTTATAAGTTCGAACTTAATATAATCTAATATCACAATACTTATTTTGATTTATTTATTTATAATTCCTGCCCACTATCCAATTCCAGCCCACTATCTAATGTATCTAAGCTGCAGCCCGCAAATGGGAGAAAGTAAAACCCGAGCTGTACAATTACCGCCTGTTGCAACAATTAAATGATCTAAAATACGCCTTAAAAAAGGGGGGGTAAAATGCCTCAGAACGTTGATCTCCTGCCCACTAGATGGCGGTGCCGCTGTGCGGTAAAGGGGAGAGCTAGTTCCACACGCGTAGCCGGGCAAAGTGTAACCGTTCACCCCACGCAATTAAGCAGGAGCTGCAATTAAGTCAAGCTAACAAAAAATAGAGGCCGGTATTCAAAAGAAATTTGCAGCTAGGATACTTAGGTTTTATTCCGCTTGCCAGGCCTCTCCCATACAGAAAATGGCTGCCCTTGGCCTCACACGAGGCCACACAAGATGGCGGCCGGAAGAGGGAAGAGCTTGCTGTTCCGCCCCTACTCAAAATGGCGCCCCGTGCCCTCCCACGTGGTGCCGCGACCGTGCAAGATGGCGGCCGGAAGAGGGAAGAGGTTACTGTTCGCCCTTACTCAAAATGGCGCCCGGAGCTTCAATAGCGACCGGCAATACCCTTCGCGCAGCACTATAGCCCGCAGCCCCGTGCGACTGCTGGGGATAAGTTCTAACGCGGCCGCTCTACCAGCAAGAAGAAGGAAAGGTCGTGGGGAGGGTGGATGGTTGTAGAGAAGGAGATTCACCGAAAGACAGCCAGACGGCAGCAAGCTGCAGGCGAACCTGGCTTCCTAGCCCACAATGCAAAGGGGGAGAAAGGGTGTTTAGAGAGGCAGCAAGCGGGGGGGGGTGTTGGGGACTCGGCGGAGAACCCGAGCGCGCGTTACCCTTTCCTTTGGAGGCGGCAAATCCGAGCCTGTCAGCCGTTCCCTCGGATGTATGCTGTGTCCTCGGCGAATCCACTGCCAGGTAAGTTCCTCTGTCCGCTAGTAACGCGCTATAGCACGGCAAGTCCTCCGCAAAGCCGAACCAACTAGAAATAAAAGTAGAAAATTCCTCGGCCGTAAAATGCTGCAAAAACAAAAAAACGCTCAGGAAAAAACCGTTCAGCCAAAAACCACTCCGCTGTGAAAACACACGCAAAAACGCTCGGCTGAGAAAAAACAAACAACCGCTCAGAAAAACCGCTCCAGAAAAAACCGCTCAGCTGCTGGGCAAGGGGGAAAAGAGGGTGGTCCCTGGGCGTGCCTGGCCTTAAGTAGCCCAGGCCGCGCCTCCCGTCGCCCGCCGATTGGCGGGCTGGGTGCAGGCACGCCCAGGGATTCCCCAGCTCTCGCGGGGGCAAGGGAAGCCCCCGTGAATGTGGGAGGGCCCTGCCCGCAACACCCTCTCCTCTGCAGGCTCGGAAAGGGCTTTGTCAGGCAAATGATAAATCTTTGCAAGCTTGACTGGTGTCATGTACCACCTATAAATCATTTTCATAATATTTTCTTTTAAGGCATTACATGCCGTAAATTTCATACCGGTGGTCCACAACCGTTCCCAGTCAGCAAACATAATATTATGACCAATGTCTTGTGCCCATTTTATCATAGCCGATTTAACCGTTTCATCCTCAGTATTCCATTTCAACAGCAAATCATACATTCTCGACAATATCTTAGCATTGCGTTCTAACAGTTCTGTTTCCAACTTTGATTTTTCCACCTGGAAGCCATTTTTCCTGTCCAAATTATAGGCCTCTCTTACTTGAAAGTAATGTAACCAATCCTGCACCTTATTCTTAAGTTTCTCATAACTCTGCAATTTCAGCCTGTCCCCTTCTTGTTCCAAAATTTCCGAATATCTCGGCCATTTAGATTCCATATTAAGTTTTTTCACAGCTTTAGCTTCCATTGGTGACAACCACCTAGGAGTCTTAAAGGTAAAGGTAAAGGGACCCCTGACCATTAGGTCCAGTCGTGACCGACTCTGGGGTTGCGGCGCTCATCTCGCGTTATTGGCCGAGGGAGCCGGCGTTTGTCCGCAGACAGCTTCCGGGTCATGTGGCCAGCATGACTAAGCCACTTCTGGCAAACCAGAGCAGCACACAGAAACGCCGTTTACCTTCCGGCTGGAGCGGTACCTATTTATCTACTTGCACTTTGATGTGCTTTCGAACTGCTAGGTCGGCAGGAGCAGGGACCGAGCAACGGGAGCTCACCCCGTCACAGGGATTCGAACTGCCAACCTTCCGATCGGCAAGTCCTAGGCTCTGTGGTTTAACCCACAGCGCCACCCACGTCCCTCCTAGGAGTCTTACTTTCCAACAAATCTTTGTACCTAGTCCAGACATTAAATAGTGCTTTCCTGACAATATGATTTTTAAAACCTTTATGAGCTTTAACCTTATCATACCACAGATATGCATGCCACCCAAAAGCATTATTAAAGCCCTCTAGATCCAAAATGTCGGTGTTCTCAAGAAGTAGCCATTCCTTCAGCCAGCAAAAAGCTGCTGCTTCATAATATAACTTAAAGTCCGGCAGGGCAAACCCCCCTCTGTTCTTAGTATCAGTGAGGATTTTGTATTTTATTCTGGGCTTTTTGCCCAGAATAATCATATCAAGCACAATATTTGAAAATGGTTAATCAGGATATAGAATGGAAGATCAAACAGATGAGACAAAAAACCTTCGAATTGGCTAATAAGTGTGGAAAGCTGCTAGCTTGGCAGCTGAAGAAAAGACAAAAATTAAACACTGTGACTAATCTTGAAGTAAATGGAAGGAATATACAAAAGCCAAAGGAAATTAAAGATTGTTTCCAGAGATACTTCAAACAACTGTACGCACAAGAGCCACAGAATGAGATCAAGATTGAGAAATTTTTAGAAACAAATGGATTACAAAAAATATCTCAAGAGAATAAACTAATATTGAATGAAAAAATTTCTGAACAGGAGGTTGAAGGTGCCATAAAGAATTTGCAACTAGGCAAGTCTCCAGGCCCGGATGGATTATCCTCCAAATACTATAAAGTCTTGAAAGACTTTTTAATACAACCGTTAATGGAGGTTTGTAATTATGGAGGGGAAAAGAGCGCAGGAATCGTGGAAAGAGGCCTATATCACACTCATACCGAAAAATGAGTCTGAAAAGACACAACTTAAGAACTACCGCCCCATATCCCTACTTAATGTGGATTACAAAATTTTTGCTGATATTTTGGCTAAAAGACTGAAAAAAGTTTTAGTTGGAATGATACATAAAGACCAAGCTGGCTTTCTCCCAGGCAGATATATGTCAAATAATACGAGGAATTTGATTGACATTTTGGAAAAACTGCAAGTTAATATAAACACAAAAGCTGTTTTGATATTCATTGATGCGGAGAAAGCCTTTGACAATATTTCTTGGAGTTTTATGAGGAAAAACCTGCAAGGGATGGGGGTGGGAGAAAGGTTTGGAAACGGTATAGGTGCGATTTATTCAGAACAAAAGGCAAAATTAATAGTGAATAATGCAGTTACAGAAGAAGTTAAGATAGAGAAAGGGACACGACAAGGCTGCCCAATTTCCCCTCTGCTTTTTATTTCAGTCCTGGAGGTCCTGCTGAACATGATTAGAAGGGACCAACAGATTCAGGGTATACAGGTCGGAGCTAAACAATATAAACTTAAAGCATATGCAGATGACCTAGTATTGACATTACAGGAGCCAATTCCCAGTACTAACAGAGCTTTGGAAATAATACAAGAATTTGGTCAGGTGGCAGGTTTTAAATTGAATAAATCGAAAACAATGGTCTTGGAGAAGAACTTGATACCGATTGAGAAGGAAAGGTTTCAGGGAGAAACAGGTTTATCATTGGTGAAAAAAGTGAAATACCTAGGGGTGAATATGACTTCAAAAAATGCTAATCTATTTAAAGATAATTATGAGAAGTGCTGGTCAGAAGTGAAAAAAGATCTTGAAATTTGGACAAATTTGAAGCTTTCCTTATTGGGTAGAATTGCGGTTATCAAAATGAATGTATTGCCAAGAATGTTATTTTTGTTTCAGACGTTACAAATCATTGACAAGATGGACTGTTTCAAGAAGTAGCAAAAAGAAATTTCTAGATTTGTCTGGCAGGGCACTTTGGGCTGTCTTGGACCACCCATCTAGTAAGCCGCGAGTTTTGGTGGCCCCGCCTGAAGGCTGACGTGGCTCGCTACGTCACTGGTTGTGACGTCTGCCGGCGGGCCAAGGGCCCTACCAGACAACCCCCCGGCCTACTTCAGCCGTTGCCAGTCCCACCACGTCCTTGGCACACGGTTTCGCTGGACTTTGTGATGGACTTACCCCCGTCTCAGGGCTGTACCTGCCTCCTAGTTTTCTCCGACCATTTCACTAAGATGGTGCACTGTGCCCCCTGCCCATCCGTACCCACAGCTAAGTAAACCGCTCAGCTATACCTTCAGCATGTCTTCCGCCTGCATGGCCTACCTGAGCGTGTGGTGTCCGACCAGGGCGTTCAGTTCACATCCCGTTTCTGGCGAGCGTTGCACCAGACCCTCGGGACAGAGGTCTGTCTATCGTCAGCCTACCACCCACAGACCGATGGCCAGACGGAACGGGCGAACGCGGTGGTGGAGCAGTACCTCCGGTGTTACTGCAGCTACCAGCAGGATGACTGGGTCGACCACCTACCGTTGGCGGAGTTCGCTTACAACAACGCGGTGACCGCGTCCACCCAGCAGACCCTGTTCCAGGCCAGTTACGGTTACCATCCGCGGTTGTTCCCGGATGTGCTGCCGGCATCCGCAGTCCCTGCGGTGACAGAGTGGCTTCAGGAGCTCCAGTCTCAGCAACAACTATTGATGGAGCAACTGCGCCAGGCCAAGGAGGCATACAAGGCCCAGGCCGACCGCCACCGCCAGGTGGGGCCGGAACTCCACATTGGAGACCTGGTATGGCTCTCCACTCGTCACCTCCACCCCTCTCGGCCTTCGCGGAAGCTGGACGCCCGCTTCACCGGCCCGTTTCCCATCATGGACCAGGTCTCGCCTGTAGCATTCCGTCTCCAGTTGCCCGCAACCCTGAAGGTTCACCCGGTATTCCACAGGTCCCTTCTGAGTCCGGTGGCCCCGCCCGACGAGTTCCACCCGAACCGTCCCCAACCGCAGCCAGTTTTGGTTCAGGGGGAGCCCGAGTACGAGGTGGAATGCCTTCTGGACTCCCGATGGCGAGTGGGATTTGCCCATGCTCCTAGCATCATGGAACTGGGCTGTCACAAGGCAGGTTGAGTACAGTGATACCTAATAATAATAATAATAATAATAATAATAATAATAATAATAATAATAATTAAAAACACAATACAGCATTAAACATTAAAAACTTCACTACACCTTGGTTCACAAACTTAATCCCTTCAGGGTTTTGTGAGCCAGTGCCGGCTGATGTTTGCCACCTGCGCTACAGACTTTCCCACTCCACGGAGCCAGGTGTGCTTCATGGTTAGCCTGCTTGTGGGTCCGGCACCTTCCTGGGTTACTCCATATCTTGAGGCCAACAACACCCTGCTGGGGAATCTAGACTACTTTATCATCACCCTGGAGGGCATGTTCGGGGAGCTGAACCGTGCCCAGACCGCTGAGATGGCCCTGCAGAACCTCCGGCAGGGTGCTTGCTCGGTTACTGAGTACGCCGCAGAGTTCCGTTGGTGGGCTGAGGACACCCTGTGGAATGAAGCTGCCCGTTAGTTCCACTTCCGCCAGGAACTTCATCCATGCCTCAAAGACAAATTGGTGCGAGCGACCCCCCCCCCCCCAGCAGCCCTGACAGACTTTATCACACTTTGTATTAACATCGATACGCGCCTGTCTGAGAGTGATTCCGAGCGCCGCTTGAGGGAGCCCCCAGAGCCCAATGTGGCGGTGGGGCTTGAGGAGGAGCCCATGCAAGTGGGTGCGGCCCACTGCTCTCTCTCCAGTCAAGAGAAAAGCCAGAGTTGGGCCCTGGGACTGTGCTTGTACTGCGGAGAGGGAGGCAATTTCATGTCAGGGTGCCCGGCAAAGAGGTTCACGCCGGGAAACGACAAGTCCCGGCTGTGCTAGGAGGGGCCCAGCCGGGGCCCAGTCGCTGCGCCCCCCATTTCCTGCTCCCTATCCGCATTCTCCTTTCCCAGTGGGGCATGCTGGCCCTGGAGGCAATGATTGATTCTGGAGTCTCTGGCGTCTTCATGGACATCAGTGTCACCGAGAAGTACCAGGTACCATCTGTAGTAAAAGCATCACCTGTTCCAGTGGTTGGCCTGGACGGGACCCCCTTACACTGGGACCCATTACCCATGACACCTGCCCGCTGGCCATGTTGGTGGCACGCCGGCACCAGGAACTATTAACATTTGAACTGGTTCAGACCCCACATTTTTTTCAGTGGTCCTCGGGAGCCCCTGGTTGGTCTGGCATGACCCCGCCATTTCCTGGGCTCAACAGACACTGTGTTTCTCATCGTCTTTCTGCCATGAAGTCTGTGCCCAGCCCCCTGTGTTGCCTCCATCACAGCCGGAACCCGCGAACCCCCACCGACTGGCCCCCACTTCTTCCACTTTGCATGGGACCACCCCAGACAGGACAGGGCCACCGGACGCTGGCACTACCAGGATTTGGCAGACGTATTCAAGAAGAAAGAGGCTGAGGTGTTGCCACCCCCAGGGCTCCGCTAGGGGCGCCTTGGAAGATGGCCGACAATACCATCTCTCCAGCTCCCACGAGGTAATTTAGAGGCTGAGATGGGAGTAATCAGCCTCCCAAATTCTTCCCGGTGGAAGGGAAGATGCATTCTCATCCACGGCTGCCCACAAACCACCCCCGAGTTCGTAAAGAAGGAGGGGTGGGGGCACTGGATGGAAAGCCCTCGAGGGAGTTCGGAGCTCCTGGACGCTGTCTCTGTGAGCACTTCAAGTTCCATTTCTTAAGATAAAAGATTGGATTTAAGAATTTTGGACATGCTTCGGGCGAAGAAAGGGTAATTAATCTGCCAACTACAGCCACTGAGGTGTCAAGAGTAACAGGAGGAAGAAAAATAACATCAAAGAATAACATCTAAACCGGTATGTTGGAACAGAACGGAAAGGAGGGGGGATAAAACATTTTCTTTTTCTACTACGGTAATACCTAACAACGCCCCCCTCCCCGAAGAACCGTCTACATTACTTATAGCAAGTGAGATCGGAAAATATAAACTGTGTGGAAATAATAATATTAATAAATATTAATAATATTAACTAAAGCCTTTGTTCTTAGAAATACTTGGAAGAAGATAAAAGACTCTTCTGTGACGCACTTTTAATCGGGATCCGCCATTATGAGACAGATTGAGTTGCAGAGATTAATAGTCATAGGGGGAGGCGAGCTCTTACTTTGTTATTATATCTGTATTTCAAGTCCGATTTGGCAAACCTCCCCTGGAAAGTCTAATGTTTGGTGCAACCTGTCTCAGAAAATTAATGAGCAAACGCCTAGATTTTATTTCATCAGAATTGAGAGAAGATGGCGTCTGCCACTAGAGAAGGACTTTTGGATTGATTTGACATAAACACCAGCATGTGAGGACATACTGTAAATAAAAGACTTACCAACTGCAGAAAAAAAAGAGAGTCATACAAAGTTCACACAGAAGCATATTATTGCTCATTTCAGCTCGCCTGTGGAAACAACTCAGAGGCTATGAAAGAAAGAAGGATAACAGCAGGAACATTTAAAGAAGGAACTATTGGACACTCAAAGCAGTAGAAACATAAGATGATTGGACCCCACTGAACTTGAAGCATGAGAAGCCCCAACAAAAATTTATAATTTGGCAAAATATTTGGACTTTATTATATGTATTTGCATAATTTGGAATATTTAATGTGATTGGATTGGATTGTTAAAATGGAAAACTTAATAAAAAATATTATAAAAAAGAGGTGTTGCCACCCCATCGGACTTATGATTGCCCTACTGACTTGCAGCTCAGAGCAGATTCCCTTCGGCCGCATTTATGACTTGTCGGCTCCTTAGCTAGGGGCCCTTCGAGAGTACCTAGACAACAACCTTGCCAGGGGTTTCATTCGCCCCTCCACGTCCCCTGCTAGGACCACCATCTTCTTCGTTAAAAATAAGTACAGCAGGCTATGTCCATGTATCGACTACCGAAAGCTGAACCAAGTTACCATCAAGAATCGCTACCCCCTGCCGTTAATTCCTGAATTGTTCGAGAGGCTGCAGGATGCGAAGGTTTTTACCAAGTTGGATCTATGCGGGGCGTACAACCTGGTTCGGATCCGGGAGGAAAACAGTGTTCTGAACCCGGTACGGCCAGTTTGGACTGTGCAATGTGCCGGCCACGTTCCAGCACTTCGTAAATGATGTTTTTCGTGACTTACTGGAACGATTCATGGTCATTGTTAAAGTTTCTGGGTCACAAATCCTTTGACCCACTGAGTCTGCTGCAACGGCCCTGCAATAAATCTGATTTATTGGCACTCCGACAAACTTCAGTGGCACCCACACGCTACAACTCGCGCGCTGCCACTCTTCTCAGTTGCCGGATAATAGCAGAGTTCACACACAGCATAAAATAGCTTGTCTGTGTCGACGTGGTGTCTTCAATAACTCAGTGCGACACCAGTGTTTCTAATCTATCACTCTTTATTTAGAAGCATAACAAACAGAAAAGAAAACCTACAGAATCTAGCTGCATGTTTGCAGCTTCCTGTCTCTAACAAAAACGAAACTACCTCGCCCACATTCTCAGACTGCTCTCCAGAGAGAGCTCAGCCCCCACAGAGCACAGATCAAAGGAAAATGCCTGGATCATGTAGGCAGTATTCGAATTTCAGCTCCGGTCGTCCGAGCTGATAAGGCTCATCTTCCTTTGAGCCCAGCAGAGCATTAAAACAATGCCACAATGCCACAGCGGAAGGATGAGACAGGTACGGGCTACATTGCTATACTTTATTACTAAGCTATGCAGAGCGCAAAGAAAAACACATCTCTCTGTGAGAAGCAGAGAGCAACTGAACAAAGGAAACGAAAGAACAAAGGAAACAGGAAACCAGTAACATCACATCCCGTCTCCCTTTCCCGTGAGAATCCAACAGTATCTGGACTCTGTGGAATGTAAACAGTCCTGGGACTGCAAGCAGCTGCTCAGTGAGGAAACAGAAACCAACAGGCAGTGCACCCAGTGAATCAGAAGGCTTCCTGGAGTGTTAACTCTTGACTGTCTAGAACCACAGCAGTCGTGTACTTGGATGACGTATTGATATTTTCAACGTCCCCAGAGGAGCATCACCAGCATGTCTGTCTGGTCCTGCAGCGTCTTAGGCAGCTGTATGCCAAGCTGGAAAAGTGTGCGTTCCACCAGGAGTGCATGGAGTTCCTGGGTTACATCATCCAGATGGACCCCTGAAAGGTGCAAGCAGTGCTGGACTGGAGCCCCCCCAGGGATGTAAAGGGGGTACAATGGTTCATCGGGTTTGCCAACTTCTACCGCCACTTCATTCAAAGAATTTCGCATCTGGTTGCCCCTATCTGCGCCCTGGCCCTGAAGGTCACCTATCGTCCCAGTGCCCAGAACGGGAAGGCCGACGCTCTCTCCCGGAGGGATTCGGGCTCCGAGGATGATGGTTCAGAGCCAGCGCCCATGTTGACCTCGACCAATTTCCTCCAAGGAAAGAAGCCGGTAAGAAGCCGAGGATAAAATTTAAGATTTTAACAGATAAAATTTATCCTCCGGTAAGAAGCCGAGGATAAAATTTAATATTTTAACAGATGCAAAAGAAAGAGGAGGCTTCGCCCTGCCAGACCTGAAATTATATTATGAAGCATCTTGCCTCTGTTGGTTAAAGGAATGGATAAAATTACAAGATACGGATGTGTTAGACTTAGAAGGTTTTGATAATAGATTTGGGTGGCACGCGTACTTGTGGTATGATAAGAAACGGGTCCACAAAGGTTTTGAAAATCATATTATAAGAAGGTCCTTGATTGAAGTATGGGAAAGATACAAAAATCTGTTGGAACAAAAAACTCCTTATTGGTTATCACCGCTGGAAGCGATGAGTGTGAAGAAAGTCAATATGACAGGGGGTTGGGTAACATATGAGAAATTAATATGTAAAAGTGAAGGAAAATGGAAAATGAGACCATTTGAAGAAGTTAAGAATCATGTGAATGACTGGCTGCATTTTTTTCAAATTAATGAGATGTTTAGAAAAGATTTAAATGAAAGGGGCTTTGCTGATAAAGAATCCAAATTTCAGACTGACATATTAAATAATGACTGTAAGATCTTAGCAAAAATGTATAAGATATTGCTGGAATGGTATATGAAGGATGAGGAGGTAAAATCTGTGATGATTGATTGGGCCAAAGATATAGGACATAATATACAAATGGAGGAATGGGAAAGACTTTGGAAAGATGGTTTAAGATTTACTGCATGTGCTGCTATAAAAGAAAATGTTATGAAGATGATGTATCGATGGTATATAACCCCCGTAAAGTTAGCAAAAATGTATAAGATAAGTAACAAATGTTGGAAATGTAAAGAAAAGGAAGGCACTTTTTTCATATGTGGTGGGAGTGTAAGAAGGTAAAATGCTTCTGGGAAATGATTTATAATGAATTGAAGAAAATGTTGAAATATACATTTACTAAGAAACCAGAAGCGTTTTTACTAGGTATTACAGGGAATGAGATAAACAAGAAAGAGAAGAAGTTATTCTTATACGCAGTGACTGCAGCAAGAATATTGATGGCCCAGAAATGGAAACAAGAGGAGCTGCCTACGATAGAAGATTGGAGAGCCAAAATGATTGACTATGCGGAATTGGACAGAATGACAGGAAGGATTCGGAATCGACGAGATCAAAGATTTACAGAAGATTGGGAGAAGTTTATTCAATATTTGCAAAAACTAAGTGATAACCAGATTACGTTTGTAAGTTTTAAGGAAGCTCTGTGATGTGAAAATCTAATAATAAGTATAAACAATGAAATTGAAGCTACCAGAATAAATAGCAATAAGTAGGATTGTGTTAAAAGTTATAAAATGAAGGAAGTTCAGACAAATTGAGGGAAGTCAAAAAATTGGAATTAAGAGGTAATTAAGAAGTTTGAATGTACAACTTTGTTTTCTTTCTTTTTTATTTGCCAAGGACCGGTTAGATACCGTCCCGGTGCCTTCGGGACCGGGGGGTGCACCGCTTGATGTTCGGGATGGGTGTGTGTACCATCACGGCCGGCTCTACATTCTGGAGGGGCTGCTCCGGACCCAGGTCCTTGAGCAGTGCCACGACGCACAAATCGCCAGACATCGCGGGTAAGCAAAAACACTGCAGCTACTGTCCGAGGCCTTCTGGTGGCCAGGGGTTCGGTTGGACATTAAGAAATATATGCGGTCCTGTGAGATTTGTGCTCGGACCAAGGTGCCGCGACAGAGACTCCTGGGACTCCTCCAGCCGTTACCCCCCCCCCCCAGACCATGGTCAACGCTTTCTATGGACTTCATCGTGGACCTGCCAGTGTCCAAGGGACATTCTGGTGGTGGTGGATTCACTCACCAAGACAGCACACTTTATCCCGGTCCGAAGCCTCCCCACAGCGCAACAGACGGCCCATCTGTTTCTTGAACACGTATTCCGGCTACATGGGCTCCTGGACACGGTGATCTCAGAAAGGCCCCCAGTTCACGTCCCAGTTCTGGACGGCCTTTCTCAAGGGACTGGGTATTGAAAGGTGACTCTCCTCCGCATATCACCCATAAACAGATGACCAGACGGAGAGGGTTAATCAAGTTCTGGAGCAGTATCTCCACTGCTTCTTGAGCTATCATCAGGACAACTGGTCAGATCTGCTGCCATTGGCTAAGCTATCCTACAACAACTCCTGCCATGCCTCCATGGGACAGAGCCCTTTCTATGCCAACTTCAGGTACCACCCGTGCCACCACCCCTGCACACTGGCAGCATCTCTCGTGCCTTCTGCCAATTATCAGGTCTCCCACATTCAGGAGACACAAGCCGACCTGGTACAGCACCTAGAGAGAGCCACGGACGATTACACTGGGGAACAAAAATTTTGTTGCATTGACACCTGCAGTTGTTCTAACCTACTTTCGACGTGCTGATTTCATATCTGAAGTTGGTTTTGTTCTGTAAGCTCTAGGTTTTTTGCAATTCATGTTTTTCACTTTTCACCATAATCTTTGTTTTTCACAATGCAATAATTCAATATGTTATTAAACACATAGTCAAAGTAGTACAATATGAGTATAAATGTGAGTGACTTATATAGCATTGAACATGACATGTATAGCATTGAAAATGACATTTATATCTATGTACAGTTGGAGGTATGCAGAAAAATGTATTCCCTTGGGATACACAGTATACTGGGGAACAATTTTTTTTTTGTTTACACATTTTTGTCTACTTGAAGAAGCCATGGTCCGATCTGAAAAATACAAATATTTAGGTTACAAAACTGTAAAAATAAAGAAAAAATAAGTTTGCAAAAGAATAATTACCATGTGGTTAGGGTAGATCAACGTGTCAGCGTCCATTTATCCCCAGTGTAAATATGGCATATCGGCAAAAGTCAGAAATTGAAAGATAACTATAGCATGTACACGGAAATCGATTTCAGATTTGAAATCAGCATTGAAAGAACATATAAGAACAGTTGAAAAATCTCATGCAACTGATACGGAAGGGGGGGCATGTCTTCTTCACCTTCTTCGCTACAATATATCCATTTATTTCCAATTGTCAATGTCAAAAGGGACTAAAATCTATAAAATTCATAGAAAATCAACGTGCCAATTTGCTCAATTTCTCTAGGACTCCATGACACCTCCCCAGTCCTCCATAATCCCTCAAGTAAGGTGTCAAGACCCTAATCCTGTCAAATCACTCTGTCAAGCCTTTCCTCCGGGCAATGCCAGGTGACAGAATATGCATACATGGACCATTGACTTCTCATCATCGGTACTCAGGAAGTGCTTATCTGCGCATATCTCCAGCTCTGCATATTCCCCCCTCCCTCCTCCATATGTTAATCCGGTGTAACCCAACCTCTCCTTAATGTATTCATGATGTAATCTGTGTAACCCAACCTCTCCTTAATGTATTCATGATGTAACCTGTGTAACCCAACCTCTCCTTAATGTATTCATGATGTAACTGGGATGTATTTTGCACTGTATTCTGGGACATGGAGGGAAGTTTCAAAAGTTCATGTCACCCCTTTCTCGCTGTTCAATCTCGCCTTGAACCTGCAGTTTGCTCCTGTCTCCGGCTGAGCTCATTTTCCTCCACAGGGACCCGCGGACTTAGTCCGGCGAGCTGGGTGGCAGAGCAGCCTCGCACCCAGATTTTACCATAACACAACAGAAAATGAATTTTTTTTTGTTCCCCAGTGTTATAAGGCGCAAGCTGACCGACGGCGTCAGCAGGGGCCCTCGTTCCAGGTCGGGGACAAGGTCTGGCTGTCCTTGGAGCACCACCACACTGGACATCCCTCGGCTAAGCTGGACTACAGGTACCAGGGACCATTCACCATCCTGCAGCAGATCAATCCGGTCGCCTACAAGTTGGAGCTTCCCCCCTCCCTGAAGATCCACCCAGTGTTTCATGTATCCCAGCTCAAGCCCTGCCATGCAGACTATTTTCCGGGTCGCATCGCCCCGCCGCCGCCAGTCCAGGTTGACGGCCATGAGGAGTTCCCGGTTGCCCAGATCCTGGACTTGAAACAGCTCCGTGGCAAGCTCCACTATCTAATTGACTGGGTGGGCTTGTCAGGTTTGGAACTTAACTGGTTAAGAAGTTCCCATGATGCCTCAATTCTGACGTCAGCTTTTAGAAGCTGGGAGGAGTTGGGAGGAGTTTCTGTTCTGTTCCCCTCTGGTCTTTGAGGGAGAAAGACGTAGCCTGTAATGGCGGAAAGGAGCCCAGGAGATCCCTGGGGGAATGTCGGAATAAAGAGCTGAAATGGACAAACCTGGACTCTGTGTGTGTTTGTCTGGAAGCTAAGTGAAGGACGTGACAGTTTATCACCGCTGTGTTTATCTCTGCTAAGGTGTGACTGGAGCTACCGGACGACGGAGCTGAGTGGCGCAGCTGAGGGAAGCGCGCCGGACCGGGCTGCCATAAAAGCTAATTGAGGACCAATAAATCAATTAGCTGGGGTCCCAATATATCTATTGCCACAGGTTATGGGTACTAATTACCGCTTGTAAAACTGTCACTGAAGAGGCTGCCGGAATGCGTTTGAAGTTCGGCAGGAGATGGTGGTTTTTTTTTGCCTGGTGTTAAGAGGCAAGGAGGAGCTGCGGAGCTAAAAGCGGCTGACTGAAAGACACAAAGTGGTTGCCTGTGTTGCAGAGAGCTGAAGAGCAGCTGGAAAATCGTTTCTCCACGGAAGGGAGTGCCAGAGGAGCTTGTGGACTGTAAGTACAGCTTGGGGCCCCTTGGGAGAACGGAAGAGGATGGCAGGCTGCCAGGTCTTGGAGGACATTCCATGCTCACTTTAAGAAGTTGGGCAACCTGGCTGCTGACCTGAAGTCTACTGTTCTGGGTGCCAGGAAGCCAGAGGCCGTTTGGCTAGTGCTCCAGGGAGTTTGTGAGGCTGGAGGCGGACAGCAAGGGCCGGGAGATGGCTGCTTCAGAACAGAAAGGCAAGTTGGCGGTTCAGAGGGGGCAAAGCTGGCAAAGAGTGCTTTTCCGGAAGAAGGAGAAGGAGGCCAGCGGGAAGAGCCCAAGGCAGTGATTTTCCACTGGAATGCAACGTGTCTGCGTGAGGAGCTTGGAGAGAGGCAAGCTGCTGGGAGCCCTTTACCTACCACTGGGGGTGCAGGAAAGCGTCCTGGGAGCCCTGGGAGCAGTGGGGGGGCGGTGAGCAGTAAAAGCACAGAAAAGCCTCTTTTTCCAAAGGCTGCCAAGAGATGTTTGCGTCGAAAGTCGAGGCCTGGGAAACAGGACACAGCTACAGGCTTCAAGGCCAGCCATCTGCTGCAGAGGGAGATACGTGCTGCAGAGTTGTCTGGGAACTCTGAGATAAGTCCAGTCTTCAGAGCAACGCAGGATGTTGCGGTTTCGGACGCTGCCAAGGACAGAGGCAGCGGGACGTTTGTTGCTTCTATGGCAACTGTGAAGAACAACTCCAGCCAGGACACGGTGACACGCTGGGTGTTTTGGACTCTACTATCAGGCAGCACCTGATAGGCAAGCCTGCAGGAACTGCAGGGCTGTTTCAACAGGATTGACTGTTTTGTTCGCAGACGGAGCACAGAAAATCAGTCTGTGGTGTGGCTAACGTGTTTTTCTCTCCTTTACAGGAGGAGCAAAAGGTCTGCGTTGTGCCGGGACTGAATAGTTGTCGGTTATCTGTATCTGCTCTAACGAAGCAGGGGTTCAAAAAATGTGCTTTGAAAATGACACCTGTTCCATTTTCAGAGGGGGCGACAACGGGTCAACATGGCGAAGAGCAAGAATAATTTCTTTGTTCTGGAGTCACCTCTGGAGGGTGGTGGGAATGCTGGGAAAGCACAGGTGCAGTGTGCTAAGGTTCCCAAAGATGTGCAAAAATTGCACAGGTGCACAAAAGGGTACAAACTCCGGAAATGTGGGAGGTCCCAAGGGTGCAGGGCATGCAAAGGTGCAAAGATACTTGGTTTTCCCGGGTTTGGGAGGGTAGCCAAAGAAGCCTTTGAGCTTGTTCACACACAGATCTGTCAGGACCCATGAGGTGTGAGAGTCTGGGTGGGGCCAGGTATGTGCCATCGCTGACAGATGACCAAAGCCAGGTTGGCTGGTGTCTCTCTCTCAAATCACAGGGGGAGGCGGCGCAACTGATCAAGGATTGGGTTGCGGAGGTGGAACTAAGGTTTTCCACCAGGGTGCAAGGGTTCAAGAGCGACCGAGGGTCACAGTTTACTGGGTCTGCTCTGGAGGAATTTTTCAAGGAAAAGGGAATACGTCACTAGGTGACGGGTGCAAAGTCTTCTCAAGGGAGAAGGGAGGCTGTTGCTGAATCCGGTGATGGGGATCAGGTCCAGAATCAGGGTTCAAAACCCGGTGATGGGGACCAGGTCCAGGGTCAGGGTTCAGGGCAGGTTTGGGCATCTCCAAGGGTTGTGAAAGGAGTGTCCAGGTGTGAGGCTTCATCTCCGGTAATGGAGAAAGCTCACAAACAGGGTGTCAGGTCAGAGGGGGAAAAGTCTGACGGAGAAGACACAACTGCTGGCCCTAATGGGTCAGTAGGGTATCAGGTCACAGGTGCATGGAAAAGTGTCGCACAGTGTGATTCTGGGAGTGTTGAAGGGGTTCAACAGGTGCCTGGGAAAGATGCCGGGAAGGGGCACAAGGCAAAGGGGAAGGTGTTGAACTCAAAAGGGTCTTGTCAGAATTTTCGGCATAGAGGGGGTGTCAGGTTTGGAACTTAACTGGTTAAGAAGTTCCCATGATGCCTCAATTCTGACGTCAGCTTTTAGAAGCTGGGAGGAGTTGGGAGGAGTTTCTGTTCTGTTCCCCTCTGGTCTTTGAGGGAGAAAGACGTAGCCTGTAATGGCGGAAAGGAGCCCAGGAGATCCCTGGGGGAATGTCGGAATAAAGAGCTGAAATGGACAAACCTGGACTCTGTGTGTGTTTGTCTGGAAGCTAAGTGAAGGACGTGACAGTTTATCACCGCTGTGTTTATCTCTGCTAAGGTGTGAATGGAGCTACCGGACGACGGAGCTGAGTGGCGCAGCTGAGGGAAGCGCGCCGGACCGGGCTGCCATAAAAGCTAATTGAGGACCAATAAATCAATTAGCTGGGGTCCCAATATATCTATTGCCACAGGGCTATGGGCCTGAGGAAAGATCATGGGAACCAGCTGACCTCCTGCACGCACCTGCCAAGGTTCGGGCCTTTCACTGGCAGTTCCCAGACAAGCCGGGGCCTTAAACGGAGGTGGAACCCCGTTTTCCTATTGGGGGGAGTACTGTCAGGAGTGCGTGCAGGAGCCAGGCCCTGTGACTGGTAGGGCCTTGCAGGACTAGGGCCTTCCTGAGTTTGGCCTGGAAGGGCAAGGCACGGCAGCACAGGTGAGGCTTGACAGAAGACTCATAGCACCTGGTGGCAAGGGCCAGGAGGGGTATATAAGACCAGCATTTCCGCCTGGCTCTTTGCCACAGGAACACGCTACCCGCCTAGCTGTGCTTTGGCTTCCTGACTCCTGGTTTCCTGACCCTCGGACTCTTGGCTTCCTGACTCCTGGTTTCCTGATTCATGGACTCTTGGCTTTCTGACCCCTGGACTGCTGATTCCTGCTTCTCGACCTCTACCCCGGTCCCTGAGGAGATTTCACCCCTCCCATACCCAAGAATCTCCTGATCATCTCCTGATGGTCTCTGCTGACTCTCCAGAGAGGAGGAGGCGTGTCCTGCTATCTACTTATTCTGCCCAGCACCTCATCTGTGTGTGTGAGAGAGAGTCAGTCAGTCAGTGTATCGGAGAGAGAGAGAGAGTGTTAGAGATCGTGTCTAGAGATAAGATTGCTGCTAAGAGCAGCTGCAGACTCTCAGTGTAGCATTGATTTATGCTTAGAATATTCAGCTCTGTATATAGTTTTGTATCATAGTTGTAGTTACAGAATAAAAGGAAGATATTCTACAGAGCTGCTCTCCTAGTGGTTTATACTCTGCAAGACTCTGCAAAACTCTGCTGCGCAACGACTGTATTATTGAGACAGTGAATCCGGTGCTCTCAGCTCTAAGCTGTGAGTCCACAGCACTGTGACCTGTTCCTGTGAGAAAGGAGGTCTCTGGCAGTGCTACCCAGCTCGCCTAGCCCAGTCGGGGTTGAGGTGCATGAGTCCAGTTGGTGCACTGGCTCAAGGGCGATGCTGACATCGGTTATGGGCCCAGTCGTTGTTCCAGTCGTCTGACCTGACGTTGTTCCAGTCATCCCAGTCGTCCCAGTCGTCCCAGTCGCCAGAGGTTTCTGTTGCTGATTGCCGGACGGTGGAACGGACGCTGCATGCTGGACTGATTTGTGGTGCCTAGAAGCAGAGCTGTTTTGGAGCAGAGTGTTCAAGCTGCCGCTGTTGCTGTTGCTGCTGCTTGATTTATGGAGGTATGTTGCTGACTGCCAAAGAAAGAAGATAGCATCCCTGTTTACCTGTTAATTGCGCTCTGAGTGGGAGAGAGAGTGGCTGAAGGAGTCCAAGGCTCTATCTGTGTTGCACGAGGGAAGTGTCTTGCTCTAAGTAATAGCAGACATGGCCTGTGCACATCCTGGCCAGATGGCTCTGTCCTTTCCTCTCCTCACGCCTGAGACCTATGCAGTTTGGCAAGTCAAGATGAAAGTGCTTTTACAGAGGGAAAAGCTATTTCACACGATAGAAGATGACCCTCCCGATGAGGATGATGATGATTGGGCTGAGTGGCATGCTGCAGATATGAAAGCCCGAGGGACAATTGTTTTGAGTGTTTCAGACCACTTGCTGGTAAACTTAGAGGGTCAAGAGACTGCACAAGCTGTTTGGCATAAGTTGAGAGATATGCATTTGAGGCAGAATGCTGGTTCCAGTGTGATTTTCTTCAAGAAGCTGTGCAGACTTCAGTTGGAGAAAGGTGGTGATTTGCCTAGCCATCTATCTCAGTTAAAGCGTCTCAGACAGGACCTTGTTCAGCGAGACCTGGCTATTTCAGAGGCTGTGTTTGCAATGTTAATGATCAATAGCCTAGATGAGTCTTATGATGGAGTAGCTGCCCAGATTTCTACAATGCCTTCAGACCGGCTAACAGAAGATTATGTGTCTAGCGTGCTCTTGAATGAGTGGGATCGCAGACAGGCTGTTAGAGAAAGCCGGGACAATGGTGCTGTTAAAAATGTGCTTGAAAATGTGCCTGAGTCTTCAGCAGGGGAAAGTGAAAGTGAAACTGCTGCTGTTAAAGCTTTGAAATTGAGGCGGTGCTTTTCGTGTGGAGCACAAGGCCATTTGAGTTTCCAGTGCAAGAAATCTTCAAAGAAGAAGGGAAACTTCAGAGGCAGAGGGGGAGGAGGAAGAAATCCCCAAGCACCTGCTACTTCAAAGGCCTTGATCTCTCGCTGTTCCAATCAACGTGGGTGGAGTTTCTTCGTGATCGACTCTGGCTGTTCAAACCACGTGGCCAAAGACAAGGATCTCTTTGTTCAGCTTGAGAAGCAAGAGAAAGCAATTAATCAAGCAGATGGGACTGTTCTCACGAGTGTGGCTAAGGGAACTGTGTTCTTAAAGAGCCTGAATGCAACAATTAAGAATGTCCTGTATGCACCTGATATTCAGGACAATTTGTTGAGTGTTTCCCAGCTTGATCGTCATGGGTTTAAGGTGGTGTTTGCTAAATCTCGCTGTGAAATTCTTAGAGATGGCAAGCTCATTCTATATGCAAAATGTGTTAATGGTTTATACCAATTGCCTTTTGTTACAGGTACAGGTACTGCAGAAGCAACTGAGAAAGAGTGTTGCAATTTATCTGTTGAAAAGAATGAGAAGTTACATGACCAATGTATTCATCATTACCACCGTGTTTATGGTCATTTGAATTTCCAGGCTGTGGCAAAAATGCCTGATATGGTTCAGGGTATGAAGTTGAAAGAATGTCCCTACCACATGAAATGTGTTTCTTGTGCTGAGAGTAAGGCAAGGTAAGCTCCCAAAGGTACAGAGTCTGGAAGAGAGGCCAAGAAACCATATGAAGTCATTCATGCAGACTTAGTGGGGCCTCTAGCGCTCTCTAGAGGCAATTCAAGGTTTTTCATGGTTCTGATAGACTCCTATTCGAAATATGTTGGGGTCTATATGCTGCAGAAAAAGTCTGAAGCCTTTACCAAGTTTCGCCAGTTTTGTAAATGGCTCAGAAATGTACATAATGAGAATGTACATTGTATTTTCACAGATAGGGGTGGAGAGTTTTGTTCAGACGAGTTTGAGGCTTTTCTTTCTGAACAGGGCATTGAGCATAGGACGGCCACGCCCAGATCACCCTGGCAGAATGGTTTATGTGAGAGAGTAAACCAGACCCTGCAGCAAGGAATCAGAACGCTGTTACATGATTCGGGGCTGCCCAATCCCTTTTGGGCCGAAGCTCTTTCGTTTTTCTGTCACGTGTATAACAGGAGGTACCAGTCTGCTGTAAATTGCACCCCGTATGAGATGCTTCACGGAAGGAAGCCATGTGTAAAGCATTTTAAAATTTTTGGTTCGGAGGTTTGGGTGCACACCTCGCAGGGTGACAAACTGAGCAAGCGTGGAGAACATGGTGTTTTCCTGGGGTATGAGAAAGGGTCTTATCGTGTCCTGATCACAGACACGAAAACAATAAGGCTGACCAGGAGTATTGACGACAATCCACAATGGGACAGAGTTGGCGTTTTTCAGTGCCATCCCATTTGTGATGATGGTGCAAAAGGGGCAAAGAAAGTTAAGAGGGAGGCAAGTTCTGATGTGATTGATAATTCTGATGCCAATGTAGTTCCAGATGATGGCACAGATTATCAGAGCCCAAAAGCCTCAGGTGAGTCTGACGCTGATTCAGACTTAGCAGCTTCATATACTTTAGCTCCCCATTCTCCCAAAGAGGAGGAAGCACCAGAACAAGAGGATCAGAGAGTTTTGCGCAGATCCGAGAGAACAACCAAGGGTGTACCACCGAAAAGGTTTTCTGAAGAGTTCGCCAAGACTGCTGTCACGAGCAACTCTGGTGGGGTTTTTAAACCAGGCATGAAGTGTGCTAAGAGTAATAGCACAAAACGCTGCATTTATTTCCTTACCTGATATTTGAAGGAGCAAGCGTGTATTTAAGTACAAAAAGTGGTTTGTTTAAATCTGCCTAATTAGAAATGTCAATTTGCATTTGAGAGGAAGAAATGTGTGTGAAGATTTTTCCAGAAGCTGCTTATTCATTTGTGTATTCACAGTGTGTATTTTGTGTAAACTGCAGGTTGAGATTTGTGTTTTAACTCTTTCCTAATGGACACAGAGTGGTTGTAGTAACTGTTTAATGATGTGATAAAGTGTCTTAGATAAAGGGGGAGAGAGATACCTGCAAATATGTAAACCAAGGTTGTAAGCAGAGAACAACTTTTGGAGTGTATGTGCAAATTGCAGTCATGTAAAAGATTCTTGAAATGGTCGGATGAAATGGGGGAGGATGAGGAGATTTCACCCCTCCCATACCCAAGAATCTCCTGATCATCTCCTGATGGTCTCTGCTGACTCTCCAGAGAGGAGGAGGCGTGTCCTGCTATCTACTTATTCTGCCCAGCACCTCATCTGTGTGTGTGAGAGAGAGTCAGTCAGTCAGTGTATCGGAGAGAGAGAGAGTGTTAGAGATTGTGTCTAGAGATAAGATTGCTGCTAAGAGCAGCTGCAGACTCTCAGTGTAGCATTGATTTATGCTTAGAATATTCAGCTCTGTATATAGTTTTGTATCATAGTTGTAGTTACAGAATAAAAGGAAGATATTCTACAGAGCTGCTCTCCGAGTGGTTTATACTCTGCAAGACTCTGCAAAACTCTGCTGCGCAACGACTGTATTATTGAGACAGTGAATCCGGTGCTCTCAGCTCTAAGCTGTGAGTCCACAGCACTGTGACCTGTTTCTGTGAGAAAGGAGGTCTCTGGCAGTGCTACCCAGCTCGCCTAGCCCAGTCGGGGTTGAGGTGCATGAGTCCAGTTGGTGCACTGGCTCAAGGGCGATGCTGACAGTCCCGACGTACCAAGCTGGGACTCCGACTGCCCGTACCTGGACCGTGACAATGGGGGGCTTCTATCCGTTTCTGCAGTCATACAATCCATCCATCCGTAGCTAAAGTCATTGTTTGGATGGGGGGCTTTGATCCATTTCTGCCGTCACACAATCAATTAATCAATCACTTCCTGTTTCCGGCGGTGGGAAATGGCGGACTCCCACATGATTGGACTCCAGCCGTTCTGATAATTCAGGGCTGATACGAGAGCCAGTGTGGTGTAGTGGTTAAGAGCGGTAGTCTCGTAATTTGGGGAACCGGGTTCGCGTCTCCGCTCCTCCACATGCAGCTGCTGGGTGACCTTG
The DNA here is from genome assembly GCF_964188315.1 of Podarcis muralis. Classification (NCBI taxonomy): domain Eukaryota; kingdom Metazoa; phylum Chordata; class Lepidosauria; order Squamata; family Lacertidae; genus Podarcis; species Podarcis muralis. Next base: position 13,289,687 of record NC_135674.1, read on the forward strand.
GGCCAGTCACACTTCTTTGAAGTCTCTCAGCCCCACTCACCTCACAGAGTGTTTGTTGTGGGGGAGGAAGGGAAAGGAGATTGTTAGCCGCTTTGAGACTCCTGAAGGGGCGTGAAAGGCGGGATATCAAATCCAAACTCTTCTTCTTCTTCTTCTGATATGGGGGTAATTAGCCCTGGCAGCCTCCCCCCCAGGGCAGGGGAGGACTGTCTCGACGACCCGCGGTTGGCCCCAGATTGCTGATGTGGCAGACGGCAGGGGCACTGGGTCACGGAGGAAAGGACGACTGACATTCCTGCAATGCCACCCCATAGCCGGATGCATCTGTTTGGGAAAATATAAAGATTTGAAAAACAAACAGACATGCTGTGAACTGACAAAGCTGGGAAAAAACCTTCAGTATGTACAGTCTCTGGTGTAAAAGATCGAACTTCAAAGAGATCCTCATCATGATGTTTGGAATCTGGAGGGGCTTGGTATGTTTTTTTCTTCTTCTAACATTAACAATTGGTTCTGCATGCCAAGCCTCATTAAGAGCCTAAATTGCTCTTTAAAAAGTGAGCACAGATGGACTTTTATATATAATTCGCAGATTTGAAATCCCTGTTAAAGACAAAAACAAAGAATAAAATGGCGCCTACCCAGAATATCTGAAATACCTCCCTAATTAAGAGAAACAGGAGCTAACCGATGGTTGGTTATAAAGATTGGAGACAATATTAAATATGCAACTGTTTGCAAAAAGAATTTTTTCATTATGAGCAAGATAAAAGGCTAAATGGATGCCTGGCAGCCCCCCTCCAGGGCCCAGAGGGGGGACTCGGTGGATTCCAAAGGCTAATTGATCGTCATGTCTGATATATGGCTACATAGCAAGCAGTTCGCTTAAGAATAAATCAACAAGGAGTCTTTGAAGGAGGTTTTTCTTCTGTATCTCTGATAACAGCTGGAAGGGAAAGACTAACGATTTGGGAGTTGCCAAAATAATACAACTGGACTTTTTTATTTTAGTTTTTTATTTTTATTGGATTGGATTTGATATGTTAATTGGATGTTCTTATTGGAAAATTAATAAACACTTTAAAAAAAATCATCCATCCATCAGTAGCTAAAGTCATTGTTTGAATGGGGGGCTTCAATTCATTTCCACAGTCACACCATCCATCCATCAGTAGCTAAAGTCACTGTTTGGATGTGGGGATTCGATCCGTTTCCGCAGTCACACAATCAGTCCATCAGTAGTTGAACTGGGCTCTACACAGTCACAAAACCAAATCAACCAAAAAAGCCTCAACGCCAAATAAAGAGCAAAAACGAAAGTGCCAAACTTCATCCGTTCCTGAAGTCCGTCTGACTTTCTGAAATGTTCGAAAACCGAGGCGCGGTTTCCTATTGGCACGGGCACCTCGGAAACAATAGCCGACAGCCGCATTTGATGTCCGGCTTCCGAAAAATGTTCGAAAACCGGAACACTTTGGGAACCAAGGTGTTTGAGAACCAAGGTACCACTGTATGTCTCATGTTCTGCGAAGTGGGCCGGATGGGAGCACATCCCGTGACACAGGGATGAGTTTTGCCTACCCAGGCTAAGACTCCCAGTCCACTATCCTGCATACGCGGAGAGGGTCCGCCCTTCCCTTCTGCTCTGAAGAGGAACAGCTGTCAAACCTGGACTTCCACAGCATGCCCTTCTTCGTTGTAGATTATATCCCATCATCAGGGAGGATGGGAATTGTAGTCTCAAAACATCTGGAGGGCCGAGGCTGAGGAAGCCTGTTTTAGACGGTTTGGCCAGTTTGCCTGGGATCAGGTACCATCAAGAAAACATTTCCATCCCATTTTCTTTCAAGTTATAATGTGCAGTGAACTTAATATCTTCTCTCCAGAGTCTTTCCCATTCATTCATGTAGAACAGGGGGTCAGCAAACTTTTTCAGCAGGGGGCCGGTCCACTGTCCCTCAGACCTTGTGGGGGGCCGGACTATATTTTTTGGAGGGAAAATGAACGAATTCCTATGCCCCACAAATAACCCAGAGATGCATTTAAAATAAAAGGACGCATTCTACTCATGTAACAACATGCTGATTCCCGGACCGTCTGCGGGCCGGATTGAGAAGGCGATTGGGCCGGATCCGGACCCTGGGCCTTAGTTTGCCTACCCATGCCATATAGCATATATTCAACACAAAAAACAGTAAAAATTTGTTGTTGACTAGAAAGTAACTTAAAAGGAAATCCTTGGAAAGATTTTTTCCTCCAAAAGCATTTTATCTTAAAAATCCAATTTAAATTTTTAAAAAATCGATTTACTGTAAATCAAAAAAAGTGGTCCTGTTAGCTAGAGATGGTGGGAGTTGTAGTCCCAAAACAGCTGGAAGGCTGAGTTTGTGGGTGCCTGGATTAGGTTTTCATTTTGATGTTTCTACGGCGAACCCCTTTTGTCTGTCCTTGCTATATCTTTCATTGACTTGGAAAGAGAGGTTTAGTAAGTGCATTGGCCAGATGCACCACTCATAATGAAGTGCAACGGCAGGCCCACATCAAATGTGTTAAAAATCATTGATTTTTATCCACCCTGGTGCCCTGTTACCTGAGGGATCTTTGCCATCAGCTGACAAGGTGGCGGCACTTTTACTCCTAGCTAGGGAGGCCTGGGTGGGGGTGAGCAGGCAGCTGAGCACGTTGCTCTCCAGAGGACTGACTTGGGAATGGCGAGCTGAAGTGCAGGAACAAACTAAAGAGGGTTGCAACAGAAAATCCAAAAACGAAGCAAGCAGCCTAACGAAAGAAAGGACGGGGGGCTATCACAAGTCAAAGTTCATTTAGAAAGAAAGAACATTGTGGAGAGACAGCGAGAACCTACACTCACATATGATTTAAAACACGTTATTCTTAAGGGAAGCTCGATAATTTTAAAAAATTTAAGCCCAATTTAGATCAAAGCAAGAAAGAGGTAAAAATAGATGTTTTAAAAATCTGTTTTTCAGCCACCCTGCACCGCTAGTGCACAAATGACAGACATACAGTCCTCCTGCAGAAGCCCCACTGAAGTTAAGTATGCCTGCATATTTCTTTTTCGTCTTAATGTAGTTAATGCAGGCAAAGATCCTGGTGGATTGATGTGCTTTACATTAACATTGGACTGCTGTTGTATTTGAATATTAAACATTCTTATCAATAAGACCAGAGTTTATTTAAAAAACGGCTTTCACTAGCAACCAATTTCCCCACTTATCCTGGTTTTTTTGCGGGGGGGGGGGAGGAAATCTGATTTTTGCACCTTTCTGCTCCGCTTGCAAACCTTTGGATTCTGGCTGCTCAGAATTTGGAGGAACTTTGTTATTCAGTCTGTTTAACGAAGAACTTCTTTTAGTTGAGCCTGCAAGGATAAAACTGGGCCATGATTAGCTTTGCCTCCAGGTCTGAACGCTTCCTTCCAGGTTTTCACTGTTTGAATACCAAGGCGTTTGAGAACCAAGGTACCACTGTACTCGTCTGTGGCCCCCAGCCTCCAACTCACCCCCTCGTCTCAAGGGTTCCCCCGCTTGAAATGTATGCCTTAAAGTTACCCACCCATTGCCTGCCCTATCCCTAAATTCATATTGATTTGTCCTGTCCTCCAGTTCTGCCCTTTTTATTCTGATCATGCAGGGCAGGTTGCCTCTTAGGGCAGTTCATAAAAAAACTTTTTTTTTTTAATGCCTGTTCCAAAGGTCTTATCTTACTACACTAGGGATTATATAGCTATACAGGTACAGCTACCCAGGACAACTCCCCTGCTTGAGTGCCTGAGGGTCCCATTCCTGCCACTCACCACCTGGCCAGGGCGGGGCCTGACAGGCCTCATAAGGACTGCTGCTGTTGCTGTCCAGGAGAACTCAGAATAGCGCAGAGTTCTTTTTAAAATGTTTTTTAAATTTCTTTTTTACCTTTTAAAATTATTTCTGGTGTGGGGGGGTGGGATGGATGTTTAGTCGAGTTTGGGAATTTGTATAATTTTGGTATGTTTGTAACTTTTACTGTTTTGGGGTTTTATTGCTTTATTGTTTGTTTTTGTTTAATAGGTTTTATTTTGTTTTTAAAGGGAGGGGTCAGGGCTGCCTGGGAGTGGGTCCCAGCCAACAAAATGGCTGGGGCAGGTTCCCCGGGGGGGGGGGGGGAGTGGTGCACTGGGACAACCAATCTCAGGGATCACAGGTAGGAGGAGGAGTTACACTAAGACCAAACCATGTCATTAATGAGGAGGCAGGTTCAGTCATTGTTTGAGGACTATCCCTGCCTCCGGGTCTGGGCTTGACCAGAAGGACACTAGAATCAACCACACGACCTTAAGGTGCTGCTGTGCAATGCCAGGTCAAGGATTCACAAGACGGCTGTCATCCACGACTTGATCGTGGATGGAGGACTTAACCTGGCATGTGTGACAGAGACTTGGTTGGATGAAGCAGATGGGCCTGTCCTCGCTGCTGCTTGTCCACCAGGTTTCTCTTACACACAGCAACCCAGGCCTTGTGGGCGGGGGGGGGGGGTTGCAGTGATTTTTAGGAAGGCCTTAGTTTGCACCAGGCGTCCTATTGAGAAGACCCAGCTCTCTGAGTGCATGTTCTGGACGTTGGGCAATAGGGGCAGTACAGGATTCCTTTTGGTGTACCGACCTCCCCGCTGCACCAAGGATTCTCTGCCTGAGCTGATTCAGGTTGTGGCGGATGTTCTCCTGGAGACACCTAGTTTGGTTGTCCTAGGGGATTTTAACATCCACACTGACAAGACCTTACAAGGAGCCACTCGGGACATCATGGAAAGCATGGCCTCCATGGGGCTGTCCCCAACTCATAGCCACGGACATGCCTTAGACCTGGTGTTCACCTCTATGGACGTTGGTGATCTGACACTAAGTAGAAGTGAAACTAAAGAAGTGCCATGGTCAGATCACTTCCTGGTGCAACTGGACTTCTCTGTGACCCTTCCCCTCTGCAGGAAGGTGGGACCGATTCGGATGGTCCGCCCCTGCCACTTAATGGATCCAAATGGTTTCCAGAGAGTGGTAGGGGATGCTTTATCCCATGTTGATGGCCTTTCAGCTGATTCCCTGGTGGCCCGCTGGAATGTGGAGTTAACCAGGGCTATTGACTGTCTGGCTCCGAAGCGCCCTCTCCGATTGCATGGAGCCCGGACAGCCCCATGGTTTTCTTCGGAGCTGAGGGCAAGGAAACAATCACTGAGACAGCTAGAGTGCCGGTGGCGGATAACTCATTCTGAATCTGACCGGACATGGGTTAGAGCTCAATGTCGAGCCTACCAAGTAGTGACAGCAACGGCGAAGAAGACTTTCTTCACCGCCTCTATTGCATCTGCAGAAAACAGCAGCAGGAGACTCTTTCAGGTGGTGTGCAATTTAGCAGAACCACCTGCCCCATCAGGGCCCATGAGTGTTCAGACCCCTGGGCTCTCACTTGTGGGGTGCCTCAGGGTTCCATCCTCTCCCCCATGCTTTTTAACATCTACATGCAGCCGCTGGGAGAGATCATCAGGGGGTTCGGGCTGGGTGTTCATCAGTATGCGGATGATACGCAGCTCTACCTCTCTTTTAAATCAGAACCAGTGAATGCATTGAAGGTCCTGTGTGAGTGTCCAGAGGCGGTTGGAGGATGGATGGCCGCTAACAGATTGAGGTTGAATCCTGACAAGACAAAAGTACTATTTTGGGGGGATAGGAGGCGGTCAGGTGTGGAGGACTCCCTGGTCCTGAATGGGGTAACTGTGCCCCTGAAGGACCAGGTGCGCAGCCTGGGATTCATTTTGAACTCGCAGGTGTCCATGGAGGCGCAGGTCAATTCTGTGTCCAGGGCAGCTGTTTACCAGCTCCATCTGGTACGCAGGCTGAGACCCTCCCTGCCCACAGACTGTCTCAACAGGGTGGTGCATGCTCTGGTTATCTCTCGCTTGGACTACTGCAACGTGCTCTGCGTGGGGCTACCTTTGAAGCTGACTCTGAAAGTGCAATTAATCCAGAATGCGGCAGCTAGACTGGGGACTTGGAGCGGCTGCAAAGACCACATAACACCGGTCTTGAAAGACCTACATTGGCTCCCGGGACGTTTCCGGGCACAATTCAAAGTGTTGGTGCTGACCTTTAAAGCCCTAAATGGCCTCGGCCCAGTATACCTGAAGGAGCGTCTCCACCCCCATCGTTCTGCCCAGACACTGAGGTCCAGCGCCGAGGGCCTTCTGGCAGTTCCCTCCCTGCGAGAAGTCAAGTTACAGGGAACCAGGCAGAGAAGTGAGGTTACAGGGAACCAGGCAGAGGGCCTTCTTGGTAGTGGCACCTACCCTGTGGAACGCGCTCCCACCAGATGTCAGAGAGAAAAACAACTACCAGACTTTTAGAAGACATCTGAAGGCAGCCCTGTTTAGGGAAGCTTTTAATGTTTGACGCACTATTGTATTTTAATCATTTTGTTGGGGTCGTACTATACACAGATACAATTCCCCCCACCTTTTCTTAATTCGGAGTCCCCCAAAATAAGGGGCGTCTTATACATGGGGGCATGTTATACACAGAAAAAACAGTATCTCAATCAAGCCAATTATGAAGATTGACAGAAGATGCTCTTCAATCTGAACGGCGCTGCATATAAAACGCCATGTAGATGGAAACAGGAAGCACGTTCTCAATTAAATCAGAAAGCAATTATTTCTTGGGGTGGAAATTTCTCAACCACTTTTTTTTAATTGACAGGGCCTGTGAACTACCCTTTCTATTTGCCTACAACCCTGTATGCTGATAGCTTTGTGTCATCTTATACACGGAATGTTGCCATTGTTTATTTCTTAATTTTGCGCTCAAAAATAGGGGTTGTCTTATACATTGGGGGGCGTCTTATACACAGAAAAACATGGTACTTCGTATGCAGAGAACACCCCAGGGTCAACCCCTGGGGGTCTCCAGGTAGGGCTGGAAAGACCCCTATCTGAAATTAATATGCTACTTAGTATGAAGAGTATTGACTTGGACAGGCCAATTGTCTGCTTGTGGGGAAGGCAACTTCCTAGGTCCCAATCCCACAAAATAACAGGAACAGTGGGGCTCAGGGCAATTACGGCAAGTAGAGAATGAACCATCTGCCCAGATTCAGGCCTGGTTCATCATCATCATCATCATCATCATCATCATCATTTATTATTTTGACCCCGCCCATCTGGCTGGGTTTCCCCAGCCACTCTGGGAGGCTTCCAACAAAAGAGTAAAAATACATGAAAACATCAATCATAAATTTCCCTCAACAGTTCAGAAGTCAATGACTTCCCATTTGAGGCTCAAGGGCACACACGCCTTCCTCTCCGTCATGGCCACGAGATCGGAAGATTTCATGTCAAATTTTAAAGAAACCAGTCTGCTGTTACATCCAACTCAGGAAACTGGGGTTTGTTTATATTACGTTATAGTTTGATTCTGCCTTTGATATTTAAACTTTAATAATAATAATAATAATAATTAATAATATATTATTTATACCCCGCCCATCTGGGTGGCTCCCAACAGAATATTAAAAACACGCTAAAATATCAAACATTAAAAACTTCCCTAAACAGGACTGCCTTCAGATGTCTTTTAAAAGTCAGATAGTTGCTTATTTACTTGACATCTGGTGGGAGGGCGTTCCACAGGGCGGGTGCCATCACCAAGAAGGCCCTCTGCCTGGTTCCCTGTAACCTCACTTCTCGCAGGGAGGGAACCGCCAAAAGGCCCTTGGGAGACGGACCCCCGGCGTCCGGGGTGGAGACGCTCCTTCAGGTCTACTGGACTGAGGCTGTTGAGGGCTTTCAAGGTCAGCACCAACACTTTGAATTAATAATAATAATAATAATAAATTTTATTTATATCCCGCCCTCCCCAGCCGAAGCCGGGCTCAGGGTGGCTAACAACAATAAAACAGTACAAAAGTACAACATAAACAACATTCTAAAATCATTCATTATAAAAATTAATTAATTCAAGCCACTAGCAACCATTGGGCCAGAGCTCCACGAAGATTGCCGAGGGAGGGAGTCAGGCTGTGCCCTAGCCAAAGGCCTGGTGGAACAGCTCTGTCTTGCAGGCCCTGCGGAAAGATGTCAAGTCCCGCAGGGCCCTGGTCTCTTGTGACAGAGTGTTCCACCAGATCGGAGCCACAGCCGAAAAAGCCCTGGCTCTAGTTGAGGCCAGCCTAACTTCTCTGTGGCCTGGGACCTTCAAGATGTTTTTATTTGAAGACCGTAAGTTCCTCTGTGGGGCATACCAGGAGAGGCGGTCCCGTAGGTACGAGGGTCCTAGGCCGTATAGGGCTTTGAAGGTTAAAACCAGCACCTTAAACCTGATCCTGTACTCCACCGGGAGCCAGTGCAGCTGGTATAGCACCGGGTGAATGTGATCTCGCAGCGAAGACCTCGTAAGGAGTCTCGCTGCAGCATTCTGCACCCGCTGGAGTTTCTGGGTCAGTCTCAAGGGCTGCCCCACGTAGAGCGAGTTACAATAATCCAGTCTGGAGGTGACCGTCGCGTGGATCACAGTGGCTAGGTCAGGGCGAGAGAGGTAGGGAGCCAACTGCTTAGCTTGGCGGAGATGGAAAAATGCCGCCTTTGTTATAGCTGCAATCTGCGCCTCCATGGAAAGGGAGGTGTCGAAGATTACACCCAAACTCTTAACGGACGGTGCTGGCACTAATTGCGCCCCCGCAAGAGATGGGAGTTGCCCCCCCTAATCCCATATCGCCCCGTCCCAGCCACAGGACCTCTGTCTTCGAAGGATTTAGCTTCAACCGGCTCCCACGTAACCATCCAGCCACAGCTTCCAAACATCTGGTCAGTGTGTCTGGGGCCGAGTCAGGATGGCCATCCATCAACAGATAGAGTTGGGTGTCATCGGCATACTGATGACAACCCAGCCCAAAACTCCGAACAAGCTGGGCGAGGGGGCGCATATTGAGCTCGGAAACATCCTGGGAGTGAATGCAGGTTTCTCAGGACTGGGGTTATGTGGTCTCAGTAAAACTTAATTTAAATCCTTTATTTTACAGAAAGGTTCAACCTTGCTGGCATCCTCTTAATATTGACAACCCTCGGGAGAGGGACCAGGGTGGCGACGCTCCTTCTGGTATACTGGGCAGTTGAGGGCTTTCAAGGTCTGCAACGACACTTTGAATTGGGCCTGAAAACGTCCCGGGAGCCAATGTAGGTCTCTCAGGACCGGTGTTATATGGTTCCGGCAGCCACTCCCAGTCCCCAGTCTAGCTGCCGCATTCTGGATTAATTGCACTTTCAGAGTCACCTTCAAAGGTAGCCCCACGTAGAGCGCATTGCAGTAGTCCAAGCGGGAGATAACCAGAGTATCCACCGCTCTGGCCAAACAGTCCGCGGGCAGGGAGGGTCTCATCCTGCGTCCCAGATGGAGCTGCGCTGGACACAGAATGGACCTGCGCCTCCATGGGTCCAAAAGGACCCCCAGGCTGTGCAGCTTGTCCTTCATTATGGTTTGATTCTGCCTTTACATTTAAGTTTAAAGAGGCACAGTTCCCCAAGTTCAGATGTTAACGTGAAACTCTGTTTTAAATCAAACAGGAAGCAAAATCTTTTGGTGTTGCTGCAGTGAAAGAAGGGGGGGGGGAGCGGATGAAACAAGCGTCACCAGGGTTAGCTATTCTGTTGATCTGAAATCCTAAGTGGGCAACTTGCAGCCTACATCTGGCTCGCAACACATTTCCTTGTGGTCCACGGTTTGGTGGGCTGTGGGGAGTGCGATTTGCACAGTAGGGCAGTTCATAAAAAACTATTTTTTGAAAATGCCTGCTCCAAAGGTCTTATCTTACTACACTAGGGATTATAAAGCTATATCTGAAATTTCATGTATATCAGTTAATATCTCTTTTAAAAAAAAAAATACTTTATTTACAACATATGTTAGGATATTTCCGTTCCACCTTAAAAAGGGAGCAGGTTGTTGTGTCACAGCCTGCGTATTTCCTGTTCACAGGAAGTTTATGTTTTGTACATAGCTTTTGTCTCTCTCTGCGCCTGAACATCGAAACAGGCAGTCATGTTTTTTTTCTTTGTTCTGATCAACGCTGAATAAAGTTGTAAATAATGCTCTCCTGAGTGCATCTTTCGCTGTGCGAACTCTGCTGAAAGAGCGTGCACCAGCCTTGGAATGTGGCATGTTATTTCTGAGGCTCGTGTCGCTAATTGACTGATACTGTATCTACGGGAGATCAATGGATCGTCCGGAATCGGCGTGGAGGCATGATGGCCTTTGTCTCCCTGGAAGTATCCCAACAACATAGTCCACAACAACTCACACATACAAACAAACCCACCACCACTGAAAATTTAATTATCAAAATTAAACTCCTATCCCCTTACACACACAAAAATAGCATAAAAATATACTTATTTACTTCTTGTATACTGTTTCTTTTATATGTGATTATTACAATTTTTCCTAATTATGACTTTAAAAATTGCAAAGTCTCCTTTAGAAATTAATCGAAACAAGTCCAGGTGTATATTTCAAATATACAAAACGTATCAGTTAATATCTTGGCCCTACTCCGCAAAATTGAAATTTCAGCCTTCACGACATAGGAAAACGGCCAAGTAAACAGCTCTTTTCGTGGAGGAGGGTCAAGATATCAACTGATATGCATGAAATTTCAGATATAGCTATATAATCCCTAGTGTAGTAAGATAAGACCTTTGGAGCAGGCATTTTCAAAAAAGTGTTTTTTATGAACTGCCCTATTGCACAGGGAGGCAAGTGCAGGCAGATGAAGGTCCTGTGTGACTGCCTGGAGGTGGTTGGAGGGTGGGTAACAGGTTGAGGTTGAATCCTGACAAGACAGAAGTGCTGTTCTTGGTGGACAGGGGGTGGGTGGGTGTGAGGGACTCCCTGGTCCTGAATGGGGCAACTGTGCCCCTGAAGGACCAGCTGAGCAGCCTGGGGGTCATTTGGGACCCATGGAGGCACAAGTCCATTCTGTGTCCAGGGCGGCTCTATCTGGGATGCAGGATGAGACCCTACCTGCATGCTCTGGTTATCTCCCGCTTGGACTACTGCAATGCGCTTGACGTGGGGCTGCCTTGGAAGGTGACCCGGAAACTGCAACTAATCCAGAATGCAGCAACCAGACTGGGGACTAGGACCGCCCATACCATATAACACCGGTCCTGAAAGACCTGCACTGGCTCGAAGTACGTTTCCAAGCCCAATTCAAAGTGTATTAAGAAGATGCCTGTGAGGTTGAACCTTTCTGTAAAATAAAGTCTTTCCGAGACCATATAACACCAGTCCTGAGAGACCTGCATTGGCTCCCAGGACGTTTTCGGGCACAATTCAAAGTGTCAGTGCTGGGCTTCCGGATTACCGCGGAACCGAATGCAAGCGGGATTCAGCCCTCCGGGGAGAACCCAGCTTTTCGGGGGGAATCAGGGGTTTTGCAAGGGCACCGCAAGCCCCCAAAAGCCTCAGGAGGAAGATCCTGAGGACAGGATCCTCCACTGCCAAAAAAAAGCTCCTTTAAGGAGCAAAAAGAGCAGCGAGATTGAGACGCCGGCGCGAGACGCCATTTTCTACCCTCGAGAAGCGCAGCCTCAAGCTTGCCCAGCATAGCAGCAGACTCTGAAACATTAAAAAATCCGGATTTAATTGGCGAATATAATCGGAAAAAAATATTAATAACGATTTGGAAGCAGCGGGGTGCTAAAAAGGAGGTCAGCCCCGACTGGGATCTTATTTACATGCAAGAAGTACCCATGGAACGAAAGAAACAGTGAGTTACCCTACAGCGGAATATTTGATTTAAAATAAACACTTAATTTAAGACGGTGGATTTAACGAAGGAAGGGGTGAAAGCCCTTACTAGGGGATTTTTTCTTTGTCTTTTGGTGAATTTCTGGAACTGCTTTTTACTTTCGATTTTAACGAACTGCGTAGTTAACTGTTAAGAAGCCTCATGATGGAATGTTTATTTATTTTTTTACTTTTGTATATGCCAAAGCAGCTTTGTGGAGAAACTCCCACGCCCAAACTGAATTATTGACTCTTTATTTTACGTTAATTTCCTCTAATTTCTTTTGGATGAAAGCTGAGTAAGGAGCTGGATTTCTTTTGGATGAAAGCTGAGTAAGGAGAAGGAACTGCTTACCCCCCCCCCCCCTCCTGCTTCTGACTTTGTTGACGTGGATGTTGGAGTGTTTAGACTGATTATTTTTATATTTTATGGTGCCAGACTGTGTTTTTAAGGATGGATTAAACTTGGCTCCTTTCTTTTGAGAAAAATATTTTCGGGTCCTGCTGCTTTGGCAAAGAGAACGTTGTTTTTATTTTTCCTTTCCCCTTTTGGGTCGCCTTTCCCGTCTCCCTTTCTTTTTTCTCTTGGGACAGCGTATTTTTAATCTTCTGTGCTTAATTTCCCCTCTTCCCTCCCTTTCCCTCCTTTCTCCCTCTCCCTGTCTTTTCCATCTCTTCTTTTCTCTCCTCTCTTTTTTCTGATTTTTGATTTCTTATTCTTAATTTTTTCTTTTTTTCTTTTATTTGAATTGTCTTTTTTTCTTTTTGGGAATATCGGATTGGAATTTAAAGTATATGGTCTGCTGGAATCTTGATTAAAGAATTGGATTGGCCAGGCAAGTGGCGGAGGATTGTTTTTATTAACTTTTTGTTACGTTTTGTGATGATTGTCATCTTTCTTTCTCTTTTTTGTTTTTTTCTTATTTTTGGACTGCCCATTGGCTGGATTAGCCAAACAAGTGGCAGAAATATTCACCTTCCTCCTTTTGTCTCTTCATTTTTTTATTTTAAAGAAATTTGGACTTTTCTATAAGGACAGCGACAGGAAAAAGAGAAACAATGTCTCATTCACAGAAAAAAACAGGAGAAAATGTAGAGTTTGGTGGTTACAAGGTTAACCTTTCTGGTGCTTCGTGTCTGAGGGAGGGACTTCTACGGGAAGTCAGGATGTCACGTCACAGTTCTCTTTGTTCTGTGAATCTGCTTTCGATTTCAGTCGGAGTGTGTTTGAGCAAGGAGTCGGAGTGTGTTTGAGCTAGGAGAAAGATGTCTGAAAGCTCGGACGGTGTAATTTACTGCTTGTAAATAAAGCTCCTAGAATAGAAGACTCTGTTTCTGGACTTTATCACTCCCTCTTCTCCCACACGACAGCAACGCCGCTGCATCTCTGCTATTTCTGCCTCAGGTGAAGTTTTCCCCCAGAAGATTGCACTGAGAGAAAGCAGTGTTTTTTGGCACAGGGAAGCGCACTGGACAGGCAGAAGTCCAAAAGGTTATGGAGCCGACGTTTTGGTTGCTAAGTGATGAGAAGGGAGTGCAAAGAGACGGCTGCCAGCTGGATCTCCTGCTGGGAAGGAAAAGGCAGTTCTTGTTCAGTTTCTGTTAATTGATTCTCATGGGAAACTTGCAGATTCTGGCTTCACACAATTAACTCAAGGCAGTGTCAATTTACTCTTGGCAGAAAGCCCAGGTCTGCTTGACCTAGAAACTACTTATTCTGATTGGTTAACGACCAGCACTCAACTCTGTTATCTAGGGATTGCTAGCACAGTTTGAGGTGAGGTGTGTTAGGAGTTGGAGTAGAAGTGCTGTGTATGGTTTTGAGAGAGAGAGAAAGAAAGGATTTATTTTGCTTTTATTTGTATGCAGAAACTCTGCTGGTTTTATTTTTCCTTTTTAATAAATCCTGTAAATAGTCATTCTGAGTCTAGCTGACTAGTCATTACTGCCGCAACTAGCTTCCTCGCTGTGCAGGAAAACTCTGCTACGTTTGGGCTAAAGCCAATAGGGCTATGCCTGACACTTCAAAGTTCCATGAGTTCTGAGGTCGCTGGTGAAAAAGGAGCTGAGCATTCTTCGGAGCCCGGTTGGAGAAAAGAGTGAGTAATCTCTGGCCAAATAAGGGGGGAAGATATGGCTCAGCCCCAAGGACAGGTTTTTGAATCCTTTAATGTTCCGTTTGAGAGGCTAAATGGACATAATTGGCCTGAGTGGTCAGTGAGGATGAGGTTTCTCCTGCTGGGGGAAAAGCTGTGGTCGTGTGTGGACCCCTCAGAGTCTCAGGCTGCTGCAGAAGCCAGTGGGAAAGCTGAGACAGCAATGGCGGCTGTTCAAGAGATGGAGCAGCGAGCGCATGGCATTCTAGAAGCAGGCGTTGAGGCTTGTCTTCTGCCACTCCTTCAAGGAAAGGGCCCCTCAGCAGCTTGGCAGGCACTACAGGAGGCATGTGAGGCCGGGTTAGTAGCCAAGGGCCGAGAAGGGGGCGAAGTGTGGAGCCCAGAAGTGGCCGAGAAGAGCCCTGAGAAGGCAGTGAGCCTTGGTAGCCAAGATGGGGCTAGAAAGAGCCATGAAAGCCTCGTGCCCCCAGTGGGGGGTGAAGGGACTGTTTCTGTGTCTGTTCCTGTTTCTGTGCCTGGGAGCTGTTTGGATGCTTCAGCACATCTGTGTGATGAGCTGGGAGAAGCTGGGAGGAAAGCAGTTGCAGGCTGTTCCTCAGGCTGTTTCTCTGGAAGCCCTGCACTCAACAGAGGGGGTGCAGGCAGAAGCTGGGCACCCAAGAGTGGGGGTGCAGGCAACAGTGAAAGCTCTGGAAAGCCTTTGTCTCCAAAAGTCTCCAAAAGCTGTTTTCGCCGAGAGCCGGAGTCTGGCTGCGAGAGGCATTGTTCTGCTGAGAGCTCCAAGGTCGTGCAGCTGCAGGAAGAACTGATAAGCGACGGTTCCCAGACGGTGGAGTGTGAGAACATCGACAGAGGCCTTGCAGCCATGGCAACTGGACGTGCTGCTTCTATGGCAACCGTGAAGGACACTTGCAAAGGCCCCAGTCGGGTGGGGGGAAGCAGAGGGGGCAGTGTTGCTATGGCAACTCTTGAGGAAGACCAACAGCCAGCTGTTTTGTCTCTTGTTGTTGACACTGGAGCGACACACACGCTCGTGCCCTCTTCAGGATTTCTGAGGAACTGCAAGGAAGTAAAAACTGGTCGTTTCGTTTCCTTAGCTGATGGGAGTAGACTGCCGCTGACACAGACTGGAATGCTTTATTGTTCCTTTCTCAATCATGAAGTTCAGGCCTATGTTGTGCCAGAGATAGCAAATTGCCTGTTATGTGTACCTGCTCTAGTTGCTGATGGTTTCTGTGTATCTTTTGCAAATAACGTGTTCTTTTTCCAGGGACGGCAAGGAGCTGTATACTGTACTGTGGAATGCAAGGACAGGCTTTTTACTGTGGAGATGCCAATTGTTACTGAGGATGCCACTGAGGATGCAAGCGTGCAATGTGTGAATGTAGCGCCCCATAGTGGTTGTGCACATCTATGGCATCGCAGATTTTGTCACTCAAATTGGAATTATGTTAAAAAGGCCCCTGAACTAACAGAAGGGTGCAAATTTAAGGCTTATGACAAATTCCTGGATTGCTGAGCCTGCAAGCAATCGAAGGTTGTCACATGCTCTTATCCCAAGTCAGAAAGGAAGACCACTAGTCCCTTTGAACTAGCGCATGCAGATTTGTCTGGCCCCATGTCTGTAGAGTCCCTGGGGGGGGGGTCAAAGTACGTTCTTCTCCTAATTGATGATTTTTTGAGATCTGCTTGGGTATTTTCTTTAAAAACCAAGGGAGAGGCTGCTGGGTTGATCAAAGATTGGATCACAGCAGTAGAGGTAACCTTCTCCACCAAGGTGAGGAGTTTTCAAGTGACAGGGGGGCGGAGTTCACTGGGTCTGCGTTGCATAATTTATTCCAACAGAAGGAAATCAGCCACAGGTTGACTGCGCCCCATAGTCCACAACAGAATGGAATTGCGGAAAGGAAAAATAGGACTTTGCAGGAATTGGTGTCGGCCATTTTGTTTGATGCAGGGCTACCCCAGTGTTTTTGGGCCAAAGCCTGGAGATTTGCAGTTTTTACACAGAATAGAGTGTACAATTCAAGTGTAGGGAACACATCCTATTTCCTGCTGCACGGTAAGAAGCCCAAGGTGCATTACTTCCGTGTGTTTGGTTGTGAGGCCTGGGTCCTCATTCCAAAGGCTCTACACAGGAAGGGTGAACCAAGGTCTAAGAAAATGATCTTTGTAGGGTATGAGCCTGGCTCAAAGGCTTGGAGGTTTGCATACCCGAGTGGGAACCAGTCCAGACTGGTGATCAGCAACAATGCAGTGTTCTGTGAACAGGCTGGGTGGTCACGTCTGCATGGCAATCCAGATGTGCTTTCACAGCAGTTCTTTGACTCAGATGAGGAGGAGGAGGAGGAACTTGTTGCTGAGGACCAAAGTCCAGAGCAACAGAGTCCGCCGCAGGGGAGAGTCCACAGCAGGGACAGCTCAGGATCCCTCAAAGGGGGAAACCAAGAACACCTCCTCAAACCACAGTCAAGTCGGAACCAAAGAGTGAGCCTTCCTCTCCTGCTGGACCGGCTGTCAGGTTCAAAAGGCACAGCAGGTCAGAGGGGGAAGTTTCTGACACTGAGGATGGTCTTGCTGGACCTAATGTGTCAGAGGGGGCGCCAGGGTTCACTCTGAGGAGATCAGCGTGGTCAACCAAGGGCAGGCCACCTGATAGGTTCGAGGCCACTAGTGTGTGGGTTGGTGTGGCTAGGTGTGAACCTGAGTCCTTTGAGGATGTTCAGAAATTGCCTCAGGAAAAAGCCAGTAAATGGCATGAGGCAATGCAGAAGGAGATGAGATCAATGGAGTCTCTTGGTGTGTTCTCGCTCACAGAGTTGCCGCCTGGCAAGCAAGCGGTGAGTTACAGATGGGTTTACCCACAGAAGCTGGAGAACCGCAGTATAAAGCGAGACTCGTTGCCAGGGGTTTCACACAGAGGAAGGGGATTCATTTCACGGAAGTGTATTCGCCTACTTCTCGGAGTGAGACTCTGCGCATGCTCTTAGCTGTTGCAGCACAGAGAGGTTGGAAGGTAAACCACTTTGATGTGGATGTTGCCTACCTGAACTCAGATCTCCAGGAGGAGTTGTACATGCTTCCTCCTCCAGGTTTTGAGATCAATGGGCAAGGCATTGTGTGGCGGTTGCACAAATCCATCTATGGGTTACGTCAATCTGCCCGAAACTGGAATATGTGTGTGCTGGTCCCGGGGGGAAGGTTACTGTTATCGTAGTCAAGGTTCAGTCCTGAGTCACTAGCCTGGTAATAGTCCACAAGGTGCGAGGCGAGGTCCGAAACAGGGAGCCAGGCGGGGACAGGAACACTCGAAGATCAGAAGCAGGGAGCCGGGCGGGGAACAGGAACGCTGGAAGGTCAGAAGCAGGAAGCCTCTCCTGGCCTTAAGGCGAGCACTCCTCCTGGGAGAAACCAGTTCCCTTCGCCTCTCTGCCCTAAGCCTCTGCAGTTCAGGAGAGGCCGAAGGGTTACTGGGTCCCGGGGGAAGCTCACCTGTAGACACTGAGTCCTCAAGCACCTCTGGGGCCAGAATGGATTCACCTGGTGCCTGCTCCTGAGGATCTGGCACAGGTGCAGGCTCCTCAGAATCTAGGCCTTGCCCCAGTTCAGCCGGCCCTGGAGGCGGGGACTCCTGTGCCGGCTGGGATTCCTCCGGTTCGCTCTCAGAATCGGAATCCCAGGCCATCACAATGTGTCTGAATGAAGCCTTAGAGAAGCTAGGTTTCAGGAGAAGTGTTGCTGATAGTTGTCTTTACCTAAAAGGGTCAGGTGAGACACAGGAAGCGCTTTTAATCTTTGTTGACGATCTTTTATACCTTGCACAGACTGGTAAACAGGTAGAAAAGTTTGCCAAGGAGCTTGGGAAAAGGTTCAAGCTCAAGCAGCTTGGAGCTGTTTGTACTTATCTGGGCGTGGATGTTTCTAGAACACAGGATGGAAGTTTTTTGCTCAGCCAGAAACGTAAAATTGAGCAACTGCTTCAGAAGTTCAGGATGAGTGATTGTGCAGGTGTGAGAAGTCCTATGGAAACTGGCTACGTAAAGGACAGTCAGCAAGCAGAACGAGCTGTGTTTGAAAATGCTGAAATCTTTCAGTCAGCTCTAGGTAGTCTGTTGTATCTGTCCCAGTGGAGCAGACCAGACATAGCGTTTGCTATTAATCTGCTCAGCAGAGAGGCTTCAAGTCCTAGTGTACAGGCCTGGAATGGCATCAAAAAAGTTCTGCGGTATCTGCAGGATACCAAAGATTTTTGCCTAAAGTTGTCAGCTCAGGGTGAGGTTAAGTTGACTGCTTGGGTGGACTTGGATTGGGCTAATCTTCAGGATCGCAAGTCCGTGTCCGGCCTAGTGGTGAAGTTTGGGAACTCAGTAGTTGGGTGGAGGTCCAGGAAGCAAAGCCTCATAGCGCTTTCATCCACTGAGGCTGAGTTCAGTGCACTTTCTGAGGTGTGCAGAGAGTTAGAGTTCTATGCTTGTTTGGTCCAGGAGCTCTGTGGAGTGAATAGTTTGCCCATCACGGTTTTCGAGGACAACCAACCGTGCCTGAAATTGGCCGAATCGGGGCAATTTGAGGCCAGGACCAAACATCTAGACATTCGCTTTCAGAATGTGTGTCAGAGTGTTCACGAGGGATTGGTTGCGCTGAAGTACTGTCCCTCAGCCAAGAACCTCGCTGATGGTTTCACGAAACCACTAACCTTCCAGAGGCATGGAGAGTTCTGCGAAGGTCTGGTTTTGGGATAACAGTGGGTATGTGTTTCCCCTCAGACGCGAAGCAAGAGGGGGTGTAGAGTTTGGTGGTTACAGGGTTAACCTTTCTGGTGCTTCATGTCTGAGGGAAGGACTCCTATGGGAAGTCAGTATGTCACGTCACAGTTCTCTTTGTTCTGTGAATCTGCTTTCGATTTCAGTTGGAGTGTGTTTGAGCAAGGAGAAAGATGTCTGAAAGTTCGGACGGTGTAATTTACTGCTTGTAAATAAAGCTTCTAGAATAGAAGACTCTGTCTCTGGACTTTATCACTCCCTCTTCTCCCACACGACAGCAACGCCACTGCATCTCTGCTATTTCTGCCTCAGGTGAGGTTTTTCCCCAGAAGATTGCACTGAGAGAAAGCAGTGTTTTTTGGCACAGGGAAGCGCACTGGACAGGCAGAAGTCCAAAAGAAATTGTGACGCCTTCGGAAAGAAGAGGATCCAAACAAGAAACTGAATTTAAAGGAGACATTTTAAAAATGTTTACAGACATTAAAAAAGACATTAAACAAAGTGAAAAAATTTGGAGACGAGATTAGATCAGATGGATAAAAAATCTGATATGAGAGTCAATGAGTTGAAGGGACAAATGAAGGAAATAACAGAAAGAATGCAAAGCCTGGAAGAAGGAATGAAACGAACAAAATTAGAAGTAAGGGAGGTGAAGCAGGAAGAAAGGGTTAAGGGAGACGTTTTAGAAATTAATAAAACACAAGAAGAACTATGGGACGCTGTCAGGGGTTCAGGGAGAGAGGCACAGATGAGGGAGGAGACTGAGAGCGAGGGGGAAGAATCCCGGAACGAGGAGGAGGAGGAGGATGACAATGACTTGAGGGTTTCCATGAGTCTTTCAAGTGAATCGGAGGATTCCCAAAAGGGGGCGCCCCTGGTCAGGCCAAGGGGAGCCACAGGGGGGACTCGTCAGGAGCAGGGGAGCAGCAGGGGAACCCCGAGTGGGAGTTGGAGATCGGGGCCGGCTTCCCCGCCGGAACGGAGTGAAGAGGGTGGAGTTCCCAGTGTGACAGACGAAGCAGAGCAGGAAGCAGAGAGGGGAAGGAGATCGGGGCAAGACGTCCTGCCGGAAGGGGCGGAGAGTAGTACAGAGAGTAGTGTAGCTGTCAAGAGGAAGGTCAGAGGTAGCGAACGCGCGCCAAGTTCAAATGTGGAGACGCGCGGAAATGCGGAGAGCCCGGAGGAGGAGCCTGGTCCCAAAGCACGGAGGAGGGGGGAGCAGGCGTCTGGGGACTCAGCGTCAGGGGAATCCAGGAGGGGAGGAACCCAGGGGGGCAGAAAGACCCTGCGGAAAAGGAAGGACAGGAAGAGGTGGACCAGCACAAGCCTCTTAAACTGGTGTAGAGGCGGGACTGATTCAGAGGGGACTTCAGCGGTCTAAGCGTAACAGACGTGGGGCTGCGCGCCTCGGCTGTGGAGCAAACAGTGTACTTCAATAAAGACTTTTGTAAATAAAGTGGACGTGGCGTTGGTCTCTTGTGAGCTGGGACCTGAGGCGGCCCTGACAGACGCGATTGCTATGAATGAATTGAGGCAAAGAGAATTAAATTTGAGATTGAGATCTGTGCCTGAAGTACAAGGAGAGAATATAATGGAAAAATTAACATTAGAGATTGCACAATGGTTAAGTATGGAAGTGGAAAACGTCAGAAAAACAATTCAGAATGCCTTTAGAATTAAAACAAGATCTGTTCAAGCAAATAAATTTCCAGGTGATTGTTTGATTATATTTAAAGATAGAGAAATGAAGAATTTGATATTACAGAAAAATAGAGAAAAAAGGTTGTGTATTGATGGAGCCTTCATAATTATTTTCAAGGATGTCCCACTTCGTTTGCTGAAAAAGCGTGATCTTTATAAACCACTGACACAGACATTAAGGAAGAACGAAATTGAATTTAAATGGGAGTTTCCGGAAGGGATCTCCTTTTATTACAAAGGGAAGTAATTCAAATTTACAAACTTTGACGAAACACACAAATTCCTGAGAAGATATAAAGAGTTGGGAAAGGGAGAGGAAACAGCAGGAGCAGGAGCAGCAGGCCTGGCAGGATTGGAAGAAGAAGAAGAAAAGGATGGTAAAGAGGAGCAAGAAGAGCAAGAGAAGAGGAAGAGGAGGAGGAAGAGGAGGAGGAAGAGGAGAAGAGGAAAGGAGGAAGAGGAAGAGGAAGAGGAAGAGGAGGAAGAGGAAGGGAAGAGGAAGAGGAAGAGGAAGAGGAGGAGGAGGAGGAGGAGGAGGAGGAGGAGGAGGAGGAGGAGAAGAGGAGGAGGAAGAGGAGGAGGAAGAGGAGGAGGAAGAGGAGGAGGAAGAGCAAGAAGAGCAAGAAGAGCAAGAAGAGCAAGAAGAAGAAGGAGAAGA